>NC_049201.1:75097348-75302348 GCF_013347855.1 Anguilla anguilla | reverse complement strand
CTTTTCTGTATGATTTGCATTTATGTTTAAAAGCCCGTAAAATGCAATAAAATTGCTTAAAGGAAAAAAGGATTGTTTTTTCTCCCCCATGTCTAGAAGTCTTTAGTGGTGACATATTAGCTCAGGTTATGGATCAATGAACTGGTGGATTATAAACAAAGATTTGTTGATCTGAGATGGCGATGGAGTAAATGTTGGGGAACGCTCTGGTTGTTTTTGGGGTTCACTTTCTTCTGCTGAGGTTTTCCGTTTAGTTTCACCTGTTCTGAAGCTCTGCAGTTCTTCACTCTCCCTGCGGGGGCGCTGTTGGATCCAGCTTCACTCTTCCATTGCATTGCTTACTTGCTCATCAGTGGCCCTTTATCTGAGTGATTTTTAGGCCTCACCTTTTGTTCTTACATAAAATCTAGTTCAGGTTAAGCAGCCCGTTTCCAACAGAAGCCCAAACTGGAATCTCTTTGAGTTATGTAAACCAGAGCTGAGGTTTAAAAAAAAAAAAAACTATGATCTGTGGACGTCACCGTCCTACTGTGTCTGTGACCCTCTCTTAATCACAGACACCTGGAATGGGGGGAGGGGGGGGGTGAATCGCTTTTGTGAATTGTGCGCGGCGTCTGGCCTGGTATACGCGCTTCCTCTTCCTCTCGATTCTGCTTCTCTCGGATGTTTCCTGCTTCCTCTCCTCCGCTGTCTTTATTTTTTTTTTGTCTGTGGAAGGGGGGGTGCGGGGAAGGGGGGGGAGGGTTGGGACCCGGTGCTGTTCTGCCGCGCTGCCCACCCGAACGCCAGACTGAGGCGGTGAGACTCGGGCTGCTGGGCGCTGGTAGGCTGTGCGCTCCAGTCCAGGATTAATACCACACGGCCTGTCCAGCTCGAGCCAGCGGGACTTTCCCTTTAACACGGCTGACACGGAGGAACGCAGTGACAACGTGAGTGCACGTGGGGGGGGGGGGGGGGGGGGGGGGGGCGGCAGCGGGGATGGGGGGGTGGGCACTACAAGGCATTAAAAACCAAATAAAATAGAGTAAGTCATTTGCATTGGTGTCAGGACTGATGGTGGTCTGGGGGTTTGGTGTTGGGTGGTGGTTTTTGGACCAATGGCAGACCGGGGGCCTGTGGGGGAGGGGTTTCAGGTCCTTTCACAGTCTTGCTGGAACCCTACTGGAAAAGCCACGCTCACAGAAGCGCGGCCAGCGAGGTGCACTGTGGGTACAGGCGAGGTGCTCGTGCCACGCCACGCCGCAGGGCAACCCGGTCGGTCTCCAGGAAGCCGGAGGAGAAAAGGGGTCCTGTTCCGCGTGGCGGGCGGCGATAGCACCTGCAACGGCGCAGATAACGCCGCGGCGCGCTCCCGTAACTCAAACCTGACGCCTCCGCGCGGCCGGGCTCGTTTCCATATCTCTTCCCCCCCGACCGGCCTCCGGGGTCGCTCGGAGACGCCCCCCCCCCCCCCCCCCCGTGTGTGCGTTTTCTCCCCGCTCGCGGTGTGTACATAGAAACGGAACGCCGGTGACCGGTGACGCGCCCGCAGTCGCACCCCGAGCGGGGCGGGGGGCCGTTCGAACCCTGATTGATGTCCGGGGCGGGGTTCGGCGCCAGACACGGCGCGGTCGCATTCACAGGACTGGTGAACGCTCCGGTGTTCTCTCACCGTAAGTCACTCTGGATAAGTGTGTGTGTGTCTGACGAAAATGCAACGTGATCTATTTGTGCCTGTGTGTGTGTGTGTGTGTGTGTGTGTGTGTGTGTCCATCGTATACCGGCAGCCATTCCTCATTAATGTTGCAACATTACGGATTGGATTTCTCCATCACTGCAGCGGCTGTGGAATCAGACACCATAGAATAAGGGTTCGTAGAGCAATGCAATTACAGGCAAAAAAAATAAAGGGGTGGGGGGGGGGTGAGGTCTGCAAACAATATGAAACAGAAACTGTCCTCTGGGAGAGGAGAGCGGAGGGGGGGGGGGGATCCAGTCTCGAGCAGAGGCGGTTGTGGCCGATGTTTCCCTATCAGGAAGTGGGCGAGCGCATATTCCGGAGGTGGTTTTCCCTCTCGTTCAGCCCACCCTTCCGTCCGTCCGTCCATCCGTGCGTGCGTCCGTGCGTGCGTGCGTCCGTGCGTGCGTGCGTGCGTGCTTGCGTGTGTGCGTGCGTGCAGTGAAACCTCGGCTCTGCGGGCACGTGCGACGGGAGCGAATCACGCTCCGGCGCTCTCGGTGCGGGCGCGTTGATTGACGGGCGAAGCCCACGCACCCCGCTCACGCGAGCCGCGGCTAGCTCCGCACAATCGAGCCTCTCTGTCCGCCGCCGCCGCCGCCACAGCTCTGACTCCCCACACGTAACATGACAAATATTTTAATTATTTTATCTCGCGGTGCATTTTCTTTCTTTCTTTTCTTTTATTTATTTTTTTTGTGTGTGTGTGCCTGTATGTGTTATCGGCGCAAACATTCCTGTCCTGTGGGGGGGGAAATTCAGTCTCCTTCTGTCTGTGGTTGGGGCCACACGTTTACGCCCCCGTTTGTCTTTATGTCTGTCTGGGTGGAGAAAAATAAAAAATGTGTAAAAAGCGTATGAATAGGTTTTTGTGGGAAAACTTTATGAAAAGAAATGTATGATTTCCTCCATTTCCTGGTTTTTGTTTTCTGTTCCCTCAACGTTGTTTGTGCTGGATTTCGAATCCGGCTGTGACTTCAGTTGCAGAAGGTGTCGGCTGTGCTAGCGGCACAAACAATTCGTATTTCGTACTCGTTTAGATACTTTTAAACCGATCGCTTCCCAGTCGACCGGTGCTTTCGTTTTCCGTAATGCCTTGTGGCAAATAATTCCCCTCTAGGGGTACGGTTATGTCGTTAACCGCTCGACTGTTGGACCTAAAAAGCTTTTTGGACTCCAGGCGGCTGAACATAAACCGTTTGTGGACCCCGAAGAGTCCAAAGAGAAGGTAAACATTTCGTGTGGCTGACCCTGTCTTGTGCTAAAATCAGTTTACGCACACAGTTACGGACAAACCTAAACATATATTTTTTTTTTCCCCCCGATGACCTTAACTGATCACGTGATTGGCTGGAAGGACAGCCTGCGTGCACAGGGGAGCCCCAGGATTGGGGACCCTGAAACCGTGCATCGAAAGGGTCCCTGTGATATGAGAGGTGGTGGGCAGTATCCCCCGCTGAATGAAATCGTCCGTACGTGATTCTGTGGCTAAATATGGGACCACCGCTGAGCGCTGCCACTGCCCACACCAGCGCAGCCACCAGTAATACTCCTCAAATACTGCTGTTCTGAATGTAACACTCCTCAGAGTATAATACTCAGGCTCTTCTGAATGTAACACTCCCCAGAGTATAATACTCAGGCTCTTCTGAATGTAGCGCTCCCCAGAGTATAGTACTCAGGCTCTCCTGAATGTAACGCTCCCCAGAGTATAATACTCAGGCTCTCCTGAATGTAACGCTCCCCAGAGTATAATACTCAGGCTCTCCTGAATGTAACGCTCCCCAGAGTATAATACTCAGGCTCTTCTGAATGTAGCACTCTTCAGGGTGTAATGCTCTTTAGATAGTAACGCTCTTCGGAAAGAAACACTCTTCAGAGAGTAACTCTCTTCAGAGGATGACACTCTTCAGAATGTAACAGTCTTCAGAGTGTAATGCTCCTTAGAGGAAAACGCCCTTTAGAGGGCTGCTCAAGGCTGCCTGCAGTAGCCTACATTTTGTTCAGAGCAAGCAGACAAATAAGAGTTTGTTAGATCAGTCTTTCATGCTTGCATTACGTTCACATCCCATGCACCCCCAGCCCCACCCAACCCGCTAAACCCAGGTGAAACAAAAGGAGGAAATTAAAGGCTGCTCTTCCTTCCTTCAGCAGCAATGCAAAACATACAGCTCAACATACAGCTCGGGGGGGGGGGGGGGGGGTGTGTGATTGTGCAGGGGATGTGCGTGTGCGTGTGTGTGTGCGTGTGTATGTGTGTGCACATGTGTGTTTTTGGGGAAGTATAGGGGTTGTGTGCAGTAAAGTCCCTCGCAGTGGAAAACTGTAGCGAGATCTCAATCTTCTGCACCACCACCACCACACACTGCACGCGGTCCCAAATGTCACATGCAAATGAGAATTGCTTATCTGATGGCATTTTTCCCGGGGTAGCGATGGGGTAGTGACACCTGAGATTTAGGGAAGGAGGGTAGCCTCTCCATTTCCCCACGTCACACTCGGGCACATATACAGAGTATTAAAAACATGTAAGACAGACAGACAGACAGACAGAACAGACAGAACAGACACCGAACACACAGGCTGCGGACTCTGAATCGTTTACTTCCTCAGCCGAAGACCCACTTACTGAGGAGAGACGTTCTTCTGGTCCCCCTTATTTAAAATGAAGCCTGTCATATATATTTTTGAAATTGCAGTCTGAAAATACAGAAACATGGAAGAATTGACTTTTTTCTTCTTTTTAACAAAAGTATGATCACTCTATCCATCCATCCATTTTCTAATCGTTTGGTACGATCGCTGTAGAGAGGACCTTCTTGTTTTTGCTGCATGCTTCAGCCATTTACATTACGTTACATTACATTTATTTGGCAGACAATTTATCCAAAGTGACGTACAATAAGTGCATACCAAAGGTCATTGGAACAACTACAAACACCGGACCGATAAGGTACAATACTCACATTGTTCAGTTATTCATAGCCATGAACACATTAAGTCCAGTTCACACAGTGAACATTACTCTGACCTAACCTATGCTAAGTCAAACTAGGATGCAGGACACGCTACAACATCAATACAGTAATACAAAGCACAACATTGTGCTGGGTGGAGATACATTTAGATTTGATATTAAAGGGTTGATATTTACATGCGTATTTGTATAGTGGTATTTGCGTGTATATTTGTTTTTCCCATTTTACAAAAAAACTACAGATTGCTATCTTCAGATCAGTGGTGAAACATTTATTTCTGGGGCTTTGTGTCCCAGTAAACTCCTGTGGCTTTCGCTGAGCACTGAAAACCACGCTGTGTCAGGGAAGCTAGAATGCCTGCTTATCTTTGCACACTGGTGAGCGGACTTTGCATGATTATGACCGGGCCACTTGTTTTACATGGGCAAACGTTTGGACGGCGTCGAGTTCGCGTTAGTAACCTCTGCGGCAAGTAAATAAAACTTAAACTTGACAAACAAACTTAAACTTTACACAATGCGATTTCAATTTGACCCGCAGGGGTTTTGCATAACACTGTAACTCTGTAACTGTGTACACAATCCAAAGGCATACTATGCATGATTTCTGTGTTTACAATCAGAGAAGTCTCCTCCTCTGTCCTCAACACCAGAGTGTCTGAACTGTGACCGGAAACTATCATCAGTACCGTGTCAAATAAAAATTAAAAAACCAGGCAAAACTTGGGAGGGTGCGCTTTTCCTAGTTCCAGAGACGACGAGGGAGAAAGCCAAGGAAAATGGCCGCCCTTCAGCGGCGTGCGTGGCGGTCAGCTGACGGCGGGTGTTTCTGAATCATACGAATAAGGTGAATAAGAGGCGGTTGAGCTTGCGAGACCGTTACTTTACCATTAAACCAGGAAGATCTGGGGTGCAGACGGCGTGGGTTTCACTTGGAATGGGACACGCGGGTTCGCGCTCTGCTCAGAAACGGTCGATACGGTGAGGGGTGTGTGTGTGGGGGGTGTGTGTGGGGGGGGGGGGGGTGCAATTAGCTTGCAGCACGGCACACTGCCGCATGTTCTTTCCGTCTATCTGGATGCGGCTGAAGCAGCGTTCAGGTATTAAGGTTCATTTGTCTGACCTCTGAACGCCTCGGAGGAGGACCGCTGAATTCTGACGAGGGAGCGGCGATTAGCAAAAACACCCGAGACGAAAACACAGGAGCAAGAAATTTTTTTTAATTAAAAGGCAGGTCAGAAAAATACGAGGTCAGCAACACAGCAAGGCCGTCGGCATCAGTTTCCCCTGGCACACTGCCTGGGCAGGCTCTGAAAACAGCACCACACCACCTGCTGCATTCAGGACAGGACGTCCTGACGTCTCTGTATCTCTGTCTCTGTTTCTGTCTCTCTCTCTCACTTCCTCCCTCTCTTTCTCTCTCTCTCTCTCTCTCTCTCACTTCCTCCCTCTCTGTCTTTCTCTCTCCTCCTCCCCATCTCTCTCTCTCTCTCTCTCTCTCTCTCTCTCTCTCCCTCTCTCCCTATCTCAATTCAATTAAATTTGCTTCATTGGGAGGACAAAACACTACATTTTTATTGCCAAAAGCTTACAGTACTCTCTCTCTCTCTGAAATGTACTATATGTACCATGTATACTATACCATACCATATACACCATTTACACTATACTATACTATATATACCATGTATACTATAACATACTGCATATACCAGGTACACTATACTGTATGGACCATGCATCAAGTGCCATAGAGTGAGGGGCAGAAACAGAGAAAAAAAATGTTGATAGAGAGAGAGAGAGAGAGACAGAGAGAGAGAGAGAGAGAGAGAGAGAGAGTGAGAGATTCGGGATAATCACACCGTCTGGTCTGACTCACGGTCTGTCGTCAGGGAACCCAATCTGTACGTCGAAAGCAAGGCCTCCATGGCAACGAGCTGACCATGTTAAATCTGCAAGCGGGAAGGGGGGGGGGGGGGGGGGGGGGGGGTGGGGGGGGGAGCTCTGAGCTGCGTTTACCGACAGGAGCCGACTTTGTATTCCATGTTCACGGTTCTCATGCGCCATAGCTAAACCTACATTAGTGCTTCATCTGTGTAGCGTGTAGACCGTCTCTGGTTTAACTGTGTTCTGTTCAGGTCTGTGTAGCCTGTAGACCATCTCTGGATTAACTGTGTCCTGTTCAGGTCTGTGTAGCCTGTAGACCATCTCTGGATTAACTGTGTTCTGTTCAGGTCTGTGTAGCCTGTAGACCATCTCTGGATTAACTGTGTTCTGTTCAGGTCTGTGTAGCCTGTAGACCATCTCTGGATTAACTGTGTTCTGTTCAGGTCTGTGTAGCCTGTAGACCATCTCTGGATTAACTGTGTTCTGTTCAGGTCTGTGTAGCGTGTAGACCGTCTCTGGTTCAAGTGTGTTCTGTTCAGATCTGTGTAGCGTGTAGACCATCTCTGGATTAAGTATGTTCTGTTCAGCTCTGTGTAGCGTGTAGACCATCTCTGGTCTAAGTGTGGAGACGAAAGGTCGCAGGTTCGATTCCCGGGTAGGACACTGCCGTTGTACCCTTGAGCAAGGTACTTAACCGAAATTGCTTCAGTATATATCCAGCTGTATAAATGGATACTTTTATACAGCTGGCACTTGTTGTACGTCGCTCTGGATAAGAGCGTCTGCTAAATGCCTATAATGTAATAATGGATACAATGTAAAAAAAAGTTGTGTAAGTCGCTCTGGATAAGAGCGTCTGCTAAATGCCTGTAATGTAATGTAATGTAATGTGTTCTGTCCAGGTCTGTGTAGCACGTAGGCCATCTCTGTATTAAGTGTGGCCTATTCAGGCCTGTGCAGCGTGTAGACCGTCCCTGTGTCAGACCTGCTGGTGGGGGGGGGGGGGGGGGGGGGGGGGGGGGGGGGGGGGGGGGGGGGGGGGGGGGGGGGGGGGGGGGGGGGGGGGGGGGGGGGGGGGGGGGGGGGGGGGGGGGGGGGGGGGGGGGATGGGGGCATGTGTGTGTTTGTGGGGGGCATGTGTGTGCATGTGTGTGTTTGTGGGGAAGTATAGGGGCTGTGTTCCCCTGCATCACAAGGCATTGTGGGTAAGAGCTTCTGCAAAGTGAGGGAAATGTCACACATCTCTGGGAATTAAACGTGGGGGTGCATGTACAGCGACAGGGGGCTGATCACAAATGTAGTGTTAGAGGAAAAAATTTTGGTTTTTTAAAAGGTTATTTCCTTCTGTTTATAACAGTGATCTTCATTCCTGGTCCTGGCAGGCTGCAGGGTCTGTTAGTTTTTGTTTTTGCCTTAAAATCAGCAATAAGTTCCCACCCAAGAAACCAAGTGAGGTGAGTAACCTGTGTAATCGACTGATCAATTACGTGCTGAGTAAATGCAAAAACCAACAGACCCTGTGACCCGCCAGGACCAGGAATTAACATTTAGACTACAGCCTGCTTGTAATTTCATTTTTAACATTGATTCTACTTTGTCAGTATTTTTAATAGGAGGGCAGTGAGCGGGCACTGCTGTGGTTTTCTGGGCCCCATGAAAAGATGTCACACTGGGACCCAGCACCCCAGGCCACCATTTGTGTTATTGCAAATAATCTATTCTATTAAAGCCAATGTCAGTAATGAAAAGTTATGAATCCTGATGTTCTGATATTGTCTGAGGGGTCCTGTCAAGATCACTGTATTTCGAGCTGACGTGTTCTCTGCTTTCATACCAGTGCAGAACCCCCCCCCCCCCCCCCCCCCCCCATTCTGTTCATCCCGTGACCCAAACAAACAAAAAAAAAGAACAATGTGACCAAAAGCTTAAGTTCTGAGTCCGGTTAGCACATGTCAGGAGAGGGACATGTTCCTCTGAAAACATAGAGAAACAAAAAAAGAGGAATTTGTAATTCTACTGACTGTTCATTTAAAACAGACCCAATCATCCAGCCTGAAAGAAAACAAAGGAGAACAGCACAGCTGAGCAACCGAAATTGAAAAGTGCCTTCACTCAAATAATTTGTCTTTGACATCATTTGTTATTGCACTTGTCTGTTTTTGTTTTTTAATCTTTTTTTGGGTGGTTCCCTTTTTGGCTTCTCAGAACTTCTGTCCCTTCTCAAATGCCATTCCCATCTGGCCAATCAGCCACAAATACTGCTGCTTACAGCCAAACCTGTTTTCTATTTTTACATAACGTAACGTGACATAGCATAGCATAGCATAGCCTAACATAACATAACATAGCATATCATAGCATACAGTAACATAACGTACTGTTTTGGCTAGAAATAGCTGTACAAAATAAGTACTGTACCTTACTGAACCTGTGTTTAGCAGTTGTCTATGACCATGAAATGCACTTTTTGTACGTCGTTTTGGATAAAAGCGTCTGCCAAATAAATTTAATGTAATGTAATAACGTAACATAACATAATGAAGAGAGCAGGCCATTCAGTCCAACAATGCTCGCCATTTTCCTGACTAAACTGTACCTAGTGCTCTGATTACCCACAGACTAGATGGTATCACTGTATCAAGCCTGCAGTTTCTGCTCCAGTCCTGCCTCTACTACATAACCTGGCCAGCTGCTCCACATGGCGAGTACTGTGTGAAGAAATACTACATTTTTCCAAACTTCTCTCCATTCAGGTCACATGGTCCCTCCTATAGTTTTTCTCGTTCTGGCCATTCTCTCTCATTTATTTAAATGCTTTATAGACATGACATACTGTATTCCATAATACATATTGCTAAACTGTATTGAAAACAACAATCAATCATAGTATCAATATGAATTTTTTTTTTGGGTGTTGTACCCCAGGAACAATGGAAAATGCCAAGCTTGGAGGTGGTTGTTCTCCTACATGTATTGTCAGAGAAGGGTACCTGTCTTCTACCTGCAGATTTACTGTAATGCCAGTCTTGTGACTGTAAAAAAATTTGTGGTTAAATTCCAATTAGCTAATTAACAAATTCAGGTCTTGCATGTAGACTCATTCATCAGTGAAAATGAGTCCTTCCCATCACCACGAAGGCATGACGATTGTAAATAAATAAAACCGCGTATCAAAACAACAAGGGGGAGAAAACAGTTGAGAACACACACGCTAAAGCAAAGGTCTGGAGCCGTTAAATTCAGGCTAAATTTGGAAGGTGTTTTTTTGTTGTTGTTTCTCGGGAACCATGGCAACCTCAGCGGTCTTTGTAATCCCTTGCTCAGTGTGTGATTGTGACTGCCTGTCACTGCTCTCTTTGGCCATGAAAAGCTCTGCCTCAGGCAGAGGCCCAGGGTTACTCGCCCCCCCCCCCCCCACCCCTCCATTTTGCCAAAACCTCAGCCAGTTTTCATTACATTTTTTATAATCTGGATGTATTAGGGGAGATTTGTTGAGTATTCCGTGTTGAATATACGCTATAAAATGCTCAGTGTTCATTTAACTCTAACAGTGTTTATGTGAATCCAGTCTGGGATGAAAAGTACTCTCTCAGAGTTGCTTTAACACTGAACCTTTTTCTGTGTGTATCTCATGGTGTTTTTGTTTCGTTATTAGTATCAGTGTTTTCAGCCGAAACTGTTCGGGCTGGGACTGGATTTTCCACAGCCTGGTGGGGATGGAACAATGAAAGAGGCTGTTTTCAAATCTTCCCCCAAACCCTCCGTCAAAACAAATCCCCAAACGCTTTCATCAAAGGCCCACCAATTCAGCTCATTGGCCTCCCTCTGGGCGCTAGGCAACCAGTTGACAACAGCAAAGTCTCATAGCCTTGTGACTCTCCTCACTGCCTGAGCGTGGATCTGCACCCCACCAACCGCCTCCCTCCGTCCTCTACTTACCACCTGCCACTGACCAACCACCACCCTCCATCTGCCACCCGCTAACACCACTGACCAAACCTCCACCCTCCATCCGCCACCCATCAAGCACCATCCACCAACCTTCACCCGCCAACGGCCACCCTCTACCCGCAAACCTCCATTCGCCACCCGTAAGCCACCACCCTCCATCTGTCACTCACCACTGACTAAACACCACTGTCCATCTGCCAACTGCCACCCTGCATCCTCCACCCGCCACCCTCTATCCTCCACCCGCCAATCGCCATCGACCAACCACCACCCTCCATCCTCCACCCACCAATCACCATCGACCAACCACCACCCTCCATCTACCACCCGCCAACGTCCTCACAGCAGCCGCCTGATGCTGCTGACGATGTTTCCACACAGTCTAACTTGTCTGACGACGTCGTGCTTGCAACACTGAATGGATAAAATTTCCTGAGAGCAGGAGACAAAATCGCACACAGCGATGCTCATCCAACAAACATAGATCCAGTGCAGACGCAACCATTAATACAACTCAAAATTTCGCCTGGGGTGGGACTAAATTAAAGACCTGGTGGAGAAATATTAACATAAGCCAAGAATATATGTTCTTTTGACAGGAAGTGCTGTCACTGGACTGTCTAAATGCAATAACAGCTCACTACATGGTTTTGTTTTGACTTGTTTTGACTCATCTGGAGTAATGTGACTGGGGAACTTCAGCTTCTGCACTCAGTGGTGCAGCCTTGTTTGAGAATATCCAAGTCGTATGCATCTTCTGAGGAAAAAAATATGCAGATACTCACTTTCAGGATAAGAAATGAAGAATCTGAATGAAATGGGAATTAAATTAAATAAGTTTGAAGAAGAGGCAAGGTTAATTTGAGAGCCGAACATTATTTTATGTTGAGTGACTGAGTGCAACCGCGGCACAGTGACAAGCAATCATGTAGAAGAGAGTTAAGTAATTGCTTTTACAAGCAAAAACGAAGCCTCGCGCAGCAAGTAGTGAATCCAGTCAAGGGTGTTTTGTTGCCCAAAGAATAATTACGAGAAGACTAATGAGATTTGTGCTTGCTTCCAGTAATGTGCTGGAATTATTCATTGCAGGAGATTGTAAACACTTTGTTGCCTATTTACAGTTCATGTTTCAAATAATATGTCTGTATTTTGGACTTATGTGTGGACTTTACTGCTCATATCCATACACAAATGTAGTGAAATATTTCTTCTGTTTCCCAGAGTCCTTTTCATCCAGCCCGGCTTACTGTGGACACACACACAGACTTCCCTGCATAAAATTCCTGCTAAGACCAGCTGGGATTCTAAGCTTGTTTAAGATGGTTTGAGCTGTGTTTTCGTCAATTTCTAGCTGGTCATAGTCGGTCTGTGGCATAGTCGGTCTGTGGCTCGGTCGAAGGTCTGTCAAAGCTGATTAAACTGGTAGAGTAACCTTGTGGTCAAAATTGGTGGACTAGTAGACTATGCTGGTTGGTCAGCTGTTGATCAGCTAGATGACCAGCTAAAAGTGTTGAAAACAGGCTTTAATCAGCTTGACCAGCTTAGGCTGGTTGGAGCTGGAATTTTCAGCTGGTTTCAACTCAACAGGCATCCCTTGTAGAAGTTTGGTTGAACCCATTCACATTTGTCTCCACCCCCCTCCCCCAACCCCCATTCGCTCTGCAGGTGAGCTTGTTTTCAGACCAGGTCACATACCTGGGCTGAGGTGAAGTGGTCATGCAAGTGGAAGGAGAGTGCCCCCCTCCCATCACTGAAGGGTCATCAGAGCCTCCCTAAAGTTTGATGGAGCACAGAGTGGAATCTCTGAAATGTATACAGGGATGGAAAAAAAAACAAAAGAAGGAAAGAGAGAGAGAGAGAGAAGGGGGGATGGGGGAGGAGAGAAAAAAGAAAGGTCCTTAGCTGGAGAGACCCCCCCCCCCGCCGGCTCACCCACTCCTTCTTGCCCCTTGACCTGCACTGCTCGGACAGGACAATGCAGGCCTTTGTCAGGTGATCATGTGGGCGGAGAAACAGGAGGTTACCGAGTCAAGGAGTTCCCATAGCGACAGGGTCGGGGGGGGGGGGGAGTCGTCCAGGTCAGGGTGTGAAGGGGAGTTTCAGGTGCATTCCTCTCAGGTACTGAGAACACCTCCCCCCCCCCCCCCCTCTCCCGCACATCTCCTCAGCAGTGTAACAGGACCCTGGTCTCTCTCTCTCTCCATTATTTATCAGGACCCTCAATAATTAAGAGCGTTCAGAGGCTTGTGTCAGATGCTTAGGTGTGTTTTCAGGTTTCCAGAACACTGCAAGGCAATGCAATGTGTACGGGGGGTGGGTCTCTGCAACCCCTCCTCCAGCAAGAGCAACGACACAAAGAGGTTGAAGGTCACCCGTTGTCTGGCTTGCCTTATTTGCTGGGGCTACCACCAGACTGATCTCATATAGAGGCGAGACTGGAGTTATAGGACTGGAGTTCAACCTGCAGACACTGCGGCCCTCCTGGACTGGAGTTCAACCTGCAGACACTGCGGCCCTCCAGGACCAAAATGTGAGACGCCTGCCACACCCTCAAACAACCACAAAAAACTGCACGTGGAAACTTATGTTTCTGACCGGGAGTTCAAAACCGATGGAAGTTTGCAGATAACATTAAGCACACTATTTGCTCAAGATAACATAAAAGCCTTTCCGCATACTAGTTCAATAACGTTATCTGAAATTCTGAAATTATCTGAAATTACTTTTCATTGTACAGCTGTGGGAGACCTTTTTTCCGCACATAGTCGGCATAACATTGCCTGATAACCTCAGGTATGAGCGTTCAATTCACATCCCGAACAAAGGAAGCATTCTTTTTCAATTGTTTGTTTCTTTCTCTCGTCTTTTTTGAATGTTCACAGTTCACGTAGCGCCGCGTTGGCTTGTCTGGCTGCTTCCTGGTGCCCGGACTCGATAGCAGGCAGGTAGACCTTGCCGGGAACGTGGGTCAAAGGGAAAGGGAAAGTTTTCGGGACGGGTCCTGGTTTTGCGTCGGAGTTGCAGGAATTTACAAGGCCCGGAGTGGGAGCCCGAATCTCGGGCCTGGCATCAGCGCTAAGCAGCGCAACGGGAATGAAAGGGCAGAGCAGTGCAGCGGGAGGCAGTGTAGTGTAACGGGTAAGGAGCTGGTCTTGTAACCTAAAAGGTCACAGGTTTGATTTCCCAGTACCTTGAGCAAGGTACTTAAACCTGCATTGCTTCAGTATATATCCAGCTGTAACGCGATGTAAACGTAAATGTAGAAAAATAGCGTAAGTCGCTCTGGATGAGATGCCTGTAATGTGATGTCATGTAAAGCACAGCGTGGTGCTCTGTGGCCTCGGCCCCAGCACAGGCCAGGCACACGTCAATAAACCCGGCATAAAACGCTAGGGGGATTTAAGAAGTTTTAAACTCCGCAGAACGCAAAGATCGGCATACTCGACGGGGCCAGCGCATAGACGTAGACAACATAAGCAGTCACCCAGGGTTTCATCCATCCATCAATACACTAAGGGGTCTGCAATTTCTATCTCCAATATACCCCCCCCCCCACGCCCGCAATCTCTATTTGCAGTACACCCCCCCCCCCACGTCCACAATCTCTATCTCCAATACACCCCCCCCCCACGTCCGCAATCTCTATCTCCAATATACCCCCCCCCCCACGTCCGCAATCTCTATCGCCAATATACCCCCCCACGTCCGCAATCTCTATCTCCAGTACACCCTCCTGCAATCTCTATCTCCAGTACACCCCCCCCAATCTTTATCTCCAGTACACCCCCCCCAATCTCTATCTCCAGTACACCCCCCTGCAATCTCTATCTCCAGTACACCCCCCTGCAATCTCTATCTCCAGTACACCCCCCCAATCTTTATCTCCAGTACACCCCCCCCAATCTTTATCTCCAGTACACCCCCCCAATCTCTATCTCCAGTACACCCCCCTGCAATCTCTATCTCCAGTACACCCCCCCAATCTTTATCTCCAGTACACCCCCCCAATCTCTATCTCCAGAACACCCCCCCCCCACCCCACCCCCCTGTGCCCCCCGGTCCGCAATTTCCCCTAGGGTGGTAGACACCTACCCAGCAGACAATTATGGGTTCTCAGAACATCCCCTGAGCGTTAAGCCACAAGGGAGGACATTGTAGCAAGAATGGCCTTAGGATGTAATTTCCATATTCAAATTCAAGAATTTGAATTCATTTTCATTTTTTTATCATGCAATGCCATCAATGTTATCAATATTCAACATGTCGCTCATCAGTCAGAACTTGACATATGATCTGTGGATATCCTCCAGCTATTTGATCCCTGTCAATCAGCCAGAAAGCATCCACAAATTGCTATGGGTGCTGCTCCATAGTACACAATAGTACACTTCACAAATCTCCAACTGAAAGGTTGCAACTGACATCGATTCATCACCTGAGAGTGATTAGTGTTTGTATTTAAAACAAAGACTGGTTCTCCAAAAGTCAAAGAAATATGTGCATTTCTTGGGTGAAATAAGCATGAAATAAGGTCTGGTTGTACAATAATAAGAATCTGAAATAATGAGATCATTTTACTAAGTGCTTCCACAGATGTAATGACTAAAACATAATAATTGCTGTCTCTGCTTAGCTTGAACAATGGGAAAAACTGAACCATTCACATTCTCAGTAAAAAAGATTCTCACAACCATGGAAACATCACAAAGATCAGTTGGCAAGAAACACAATCATCTGTTCAGACATTTACTTTCATTCATCTCAGAAATCCATCTTAGTTGGCAAGTGTACTTCAGAGGCTATTTTTAACCAAGAAAATGTAAGAAATTACAGGACAGAGACCTTGGTTTCTACCTCAGAATAAACTGTGATTGGCACATTGGACTTTGATTGGCACATGTGACCTTCATTTTTCCAGGAGAGTTGGCTGAGAGCAAAGTCACACTTTTAGTGACAGCTCATAATTGGAAAGAAAATGCACAAAGACACCGCAAGCTGGACAGTGTGGGTGCCTCGTTTGACTAATAGTAGCAGCAGTAGTAGTAGTAGCAGTAGTAGCACCAGTAGTAGTAGTCATAGTAGTAGCATTAGCTGCAGTAGTAGTAGCAGCAGCAGCAGCAGCAGCAGCAGTATCCAGCCTGGGAATCAAACCTGTGTCCTTTAGGTTACAAGACCAGCTCCTTAACCATTACACTACACTACTGCCCCATCCAGAAGCATCCAGAATTCAATCTAGGTTGGCTATTCTATACTCCGCAGCTGCAGCAGAAGAGGTTTGTGTGTTTCCTCCAGGGCCCAATCGGCTTTGCTCAGCTGTATTTGTTTAGAACAGGAGTGCCGTTTATCAGCTGGGAGCCACCAATAGTGAGCTGAATTATTTATCCGCCTTGGTCTTAAAAAGGCCAGGCGCGTTTTCCTGGGTGACCGAACTGCCAGGATGGTCCGCGGAAAACCCCTGGTGCTGTAGAAAAAGTTTGCCTCAAGCAAAAAGCCTTCATGTTTTCCATGTCCACAATCTATGACTGAGATTCTGAACCTTGGTCCTGAAAATCAGGTGCTCTGTGTTCCCCGGCCTTTGTTTCGGCTGAGTGCTCAATTGGTTTGGCTCAGCCAATGAACCAAATACTGAGTACTTTCAGCATTTAAACTGAGGTTATTGTTTATGAAAGAAATTAACTTGTAAAATTTTATATTAGTATTATTGTTATTGTTATTATTTTACTAATAAAGAAATGCAGCCCTTTACAATGCATTTTCTTTAACATTCTGGATAAGAGTGTCAGCTAAATACTGAAATGTTTATACTGTAATAAACTGTATTAGTGATTCATTAATACCACAATGCCATCTGGCTCATGTTTACGAACTGTATAGGAAATGAAGGGATTTTTCAGGTGGTACTGCGGGCCAAGGACTCAGCCCAGAGGAACCCCACTCAGAACACTTTGTTAGCATTTTTGCATTCTCAGCCCCCCATCGAGTTCTGTCCTTTTTTCTGTTTCAGTGCTCTCGAAAGTCGGGCTCACTGTACCACGATGGGAGTGTCAGGCTTTATGAACACAAATAACCTGTGTAGGCCTGCAGTATTGTGCCCAGTTGACAACTCGTTGATTTGAACCAAACCTTTGTTAAATCGTACCTCGGAAGGCCAGGTCTTTGTCTCAGTTCAAATGCTTTTGATTGGCTAATGCAAGGTGGTGTTGATTGACTGGAGTCAATCTACCACTGAATCTGAGTTGTCGTGTGTACTGTTTATATGATACTGAACATTTTGAGCAGATGGGGGGTGGGGTGGGGGGGTTGGGAGGGGAGAGGTGGGAGAAATCCTGGACCTCGCCTCAAAATCAGCAATAAGACTGAATACAAAATGGCTGCTTTCCAAGCACCCATGTTTCGAATTACAGGGGGGATTGGGGGGAGTCTGACCCCCCTAATTAAGACTTGGACCCCCCCCAAAAGAGATAAAAACAGCAGGTCGGGGGGGTCGAAACATTTATATATCTTTCTTACCTGTAATTGTAAATATTACAATATGTTTCCCATCAGTGGCATCACTAGGGTTGGCGCCATATCAAGTGTCCAGGCCAGAACTTGATCTAAAATTTGTGGTTTGAATTGTAGAAGGCAGTTGGAGAGGTAGAGATCTGAAGAATCTTCAGCTTCTGTTATACTGATGAAGTGGCACAAAGTACAACCCTTATGAAAAAATAAAACCTAAAAGTATACTTCAATAAATCAAAATAAAATAAAATGTATTTTGAGTAGCCTATATTCTTAAATCCTTCGTAAAACTAAGATGCCCCATTTTCTATAGTTAAAGTACTTCCCGGAACTATACTTTTAAGTAAACCACTTATGAACCGCTTCTAAACGTTGTATCTTAAAACTATTTTTTTAAATGATAGAAGTTTACTTCTGGAAAGTAAAGTTAAAGTGCACTAAAAGCCGGCTACCTGGGATTTAGTTTCGGCACGCTTTTATAAACGTACTTTTATTAGGAACCGAAGAATATTCTCCACGCATAACCTGCTACTCAAGGTTATATACGTTGTCTATGCATTCCTGGATAAAAATGTGCAAAATAAATTTTTGAATTGAAGGGCCGAACAGCGTCTTGGGCTGGTAAGTTTCAGCACAATTCCATCTCTTCCTTGGGGTATTTTATACTGAGTAAACGCAAAACACATTTAGCCACGAGATATAGCAATACGGGGCGAGGACAAACTGTACAAACCCTTCGCAAACTGACCTGACCAAAAATACTGGCCAAGAATCCCTGCTCCCCATAAATTTTGGCATAACTGTTTATGGAATGTCGTCTTATTTTTTGTTCAGAAGCTTAAGACGGCCATTCCAGCAACAGCGGCGATCTAGGAAGGCGATATCAGCGCTTCCACTTTGGCGCCTGAAAGGGACACCCAGAGGAGCATTGATTGGGCCGAGGAAGCGGCAAGGTCGTTAGGTAACGGGAAACCACGCTAGGCCTGCTCTGTCGGCTCTCGAAAAGAAAGGGGAGATGTGGAAATAAGTTGGCGTGATAAAGGTAAGGGTGGGGAAAGGTATCCGTGTGTTCCGTTTGATAACAGGCAACGGCTTCGGTTGCTAAATAACGTTGGGACGTTTTCACGCAACAGAAGCCAGTCATACTGTGGCAAAAACTATGGATCTGTTACGATACGTAGCCTACTGAAAATCGGGACCCGAATGGTTGATGTGGCCAGTCCTTTTGCATACGTCTCCAACGTGTTAGTGATGTTAACCTGTTGGTTGAATTTCATCCCTATCCTTTGGCCATGTTACTTGGCTCGCCTGCAAAATGGCTTGAGATACAGGATAGCCATTGGGATTATATTTGGCACTATATAACTTCAGTGCGCATCCAGAAAAATGTATAGCGTTGGAAACAAATTAGCCAATTACGTTTTGCAGAAACTTCTTCCTTGTACTTCAAATTTACATTTGCAATCGGAATGACATGGCAGAATAAAACTGCCCATCTCTTCCACCGTTAGCGTTGATAATTCACCACGGTTTCATGGCCAAAGACCTGTTAAATTTCTAGGCAGAAGAAAAACTGGTTGGATCAATTAAATTAAATTATACACAGATTAAACTTTGGAATTTAATACACTTCAAATGGATTGGCATGGCAAGAATGGCCATTTTTGATTTGTGTTTGTTCATGACACAAATTAGGTTACGGTTTACCACTGGCCACGAGAGGAAAAATGTCCCTGTGCATGTTTTGTGATCAAGGTTGTACAAGACAGTCATTTATTTTCCCTGTGCAATCAAAGGAATTTGTTTCACATTAGTAGCCTACGCTCTAAAAATTAAGATTTGTCCGCAGTTTCAGAAACAGCTTGCACGAGCCTGATCACAACTGGGAACACCGGAATATGGAAATGACGTTCAGTTACCAGTCTACGAAAATCGTGTTCAGCAGTGGGATCACAAGTTAAAAAATCGGCTGTCAAGGGAGAAGAACTGATCTGGGGTTCTACATGAAGCCAGCACTGAGCCAGCCACACCCCAGTCCATTTGGAGTCAAAAGACATTAAGTGATTTTTTTTCTTTTTTTTTTTTGAGATTGTTGGAAGTGCAAGCATTCCCAAGTCCTGCAGCTTCATCTTTTCTACCAAATCCCATTCCAGTATTCTTCTGGTTCCCATGGGAACCTACAGTGCCTGAAACTCACATGGATACCAGCCCAGTACTCCCACCCAATCAGCTCAGGGAAAAACACCTCACCATCCACATGCTGGTTTGGACTAGCTGTACATTTCGTAATATGGCCTTCAAAAGGAGACAGTTAGCCTGCACAGCAGCGCGGGTCACAAAAGGCTGTCTCCACACAACTAATTTTCTTTGTAGGAGAGCAGTTATTTTCTCCCTTTGACAACAAATTTAAAGTCACCTTCCCACCCACAACCACAATCACCTCCAACACAAAAGGAAATTAAACCTGCTGCATGGTGGGTGTAAATGGTCCCTGGGGACTCACTGGCCTGCCAGAAACACGCTAGCAATAATACTCTGAGGTACGTGTACAAACCCTGGTGCAATTTCACCTCAATTCCACTAGGGGCATCTACAAAACATTGGCCACTCCGGTCAATGTCCTGTAGGACTGGGAGAAGCCCTGCATCAGCCAGACAAGATTTCAGAAACTTCAGTAGGACACATTGCAGAACAAAAGACAAACGATTAATCTTTAATTTATTGTGTATTAAGTGAGATTATTCCCTGAACTAAAAGTACATAAAACAATTAAACATTTATACAAAAAAAAAAAAAAAAAAAAAAAAAAAGACTACGTGCAAAATCTGAATTCTGTGAATTAAACTAGTCTGAACAATCAACTCGGGCCATAGAAAAAGGAAAGATGCCAGAGCTTTACAAATTTTAAGATACCATAAAATAGCTGAATAACTTACATTTCTGGCCAAAGTGCAGGGGCCATTGTGGATATGGCCGTGGGAATGAAAATTTAAACATTACCAAAAAAAAAAAAAAAAAAAAAAAAAAAAAAAGCTCAAAGCCCAACTCAACTGAATCGCCAATTAAAACGATGGCTTGAAATATGATACAAACAGGCCTCAATCAACATTGCGCATTACTGTGTTGATTTCCTGGGCACTTGTGAATTTAAACATTCAAGAACGATTCCAACCAGTACAATAAACTACACAAATCAGTGGCCTTTCAAAGAGGGGGTGGGGGAGAAGAGGGAGAAAAGCATCCCGTTTCTGTCCTGGACTCCAATGGCAATGCCAAATGGAGGGGGGTCTTGATATTTGTGGCGTGGCTGGCCGGCCGCAAAGTAGATCTTGGTCAAGACACCCGCAGGGAGACGAACATCCACGGGAGAGAGAGAGAGAGAGAGAACGTTCCCGTCTGCTCAGGTTTCTTCGTTTCCCCGCTTCCGTCCCGATTGCAAACTCCACCTCCCTCCTCGTGTTGAGTAAAATGATCGCCTTTAAGGATTTTCAAAGGAATGGGGGGCAGGTGAGTGGGGGGTGGGGGTGGGGAAGAGGAAAAGAAATAAAATGACTTCTCTTTGGATGGCCGTCTCTTCATGTTGGCCGCTGGATGTTACAGTCTTGGTTGATTACTGAGCGCTTGGGTTCTTTTTTTTTTTTCAGGAGCGGCTGCACACTAGAGAGGCTGCCATGGCAACGGGGAGAAGTATGGAGAAAGGGCCACTCCGCGTGAAGGACACAGCCCCGCTTGGAGTGGTGAAGTTATTCGCGTTGGTGTAAGCGCTGGTCAGCATCATAGTAGAGTTGTGGGCCATGGTGACGGTGTGGTTAGCGGCTGGGGTTGCCATAGTCGCATTAGAGCGGACCTGTGGCGGGGGGTGAGGAGGGAGAGATTAAATGTGTGCACTGAACCTTTGTAATTGGCTTCACTACGACACAGATCACAATCGATATATTCTAGTTGGTTTGTCTTTAAATTTTTTTATTGTCAAACTGTTCATTATCAATCATGTCATTGAACCCAGATAATGGTACAATTTCTAAAGTAAACGCGTATTGTAAAAATCAGACTACATCTTTGACAAGCTTTCTTCAAAACCAAATAATCGTATGTAATAGCCTACAGCGTGGACACCCACCTTAGTGTGACCCTGCCAGACCCGGCTGGTATGTTAAAAACCCTTTAGAACCGAAACTTGGGGCAGAAACTGCGCCCATAATTTGTCGATAAACAATCATTCTGGAAGAGTGGCAAATTCGGAGGTGGCGCCCAGTTTCTATGGTTTTTCCGCGAAAGGCATATGTGGGTTGCGATAATTGAGTGAAAACGGCTGTAGACGGATTGCTGATTAGCTGTCGAAGTACAGAGGCTTAGGAGGTAGGTTTAATCGGCTTGAAAAATACGAATAAATCGTATTGTGTTGCTAATCTGAAGTAGCCTACTCCATTTGGTACCCCAGAACGGGATATATGAGCCCCGTATAAGATCGTAAATGGATCGTCTTTAAGGACGCCTCTCCAATTTCCTTCAGCGCGGCCGCGCGGAAAGTAACCACCTCCGAGAAAAACAGTAACGTACACCTATAGGTTACTTTTCAAATATAGAATCCGTTAGGGGGGACTTCGCAGCTTTACAGCGAGCGTTAACAACTGTTAAGTAACAAAGTTATACTAGTTATCGATACAAATGTTAGTCTTCACACTTCAGTTTTGCACAGTATTAAACGGAATATTAAACCCACTAATCATCCCATCACGCGCGACGCTTAAATAACGGACGGGCAAAAAAAGCTTTGGAGTCAAAGCGCGGCTTTACACTACAGGATGCAAACGGCGCAGGCACATCCTTCGACCACCACAATTAACAATTGCAGTTCTAGAAAAGCACTTTCGAAGAAAGTGACGCAAATTCAAATTAATCACATTAACACTGAAAAATGCCACAAGGTTATATTAAATTACATCTGAAATGCGAACAGTTTCCTACATTTATAGGCGTGCGTTTTCACGAGGGGAGCACTGTGTAGGTCATTTTAAAAAACCAAAATTGATTTAATAAAAAGCAGATAAAAGTTGAATAATCAAAATGAAACTGCGGTCTAGTTTAAGTAATAAAATCCAATCTATCATATAACATAGCGTGCTGACGAGTCTGTAGAACAACTCACAAGAGAAATAAAATTGAAATCATACCAGTGTTGAAAAACATGTGACTAGCACAAGCACTCCAAGGTAAGCAGCAGTCATTTTAGTCATTTTGATGGATATATTTGGCCCAAATCTTGCTTTGTAGACTGGTCCCACCACACGATTCTGCGTTCTGATCAGGCGGCTACCCTTCAGAAGGATCTTTATATCGCCAGAAATGACTGACAATGTGACGTAACCAAGCTAGGGCGCACCCCCAAATCCACCTGCCCGGGTTTGGTCGGGAAAAAATTAAGGTAGTATAATCATCCAAAATCATCCACATTATAACAACTCACCTGCAAATATTACATTTCCATATATGAGAGGATGAGAAAGGATAACCGTACGTTTAAAACGCTACCTGTATTGTCATAATGAAATATAAATAATTTCACTTAGATTTTTGGACAAGTTTGTAAGGATTTTCAAGCGCGACAGGAAACGCCTACACAGTCCTTTGTTGATTTTCATTAACAGTTGAGATTTATAATGTTCACTGTATTTCCTCCGTTGGATTGCATTACAGTTTCGCGAAGGTATGGCGATCATTTCGTTTGAGATCATGTTAATTGGTCTTATGTGTTTACGTACTTTCTACCCTTACACTTCAGTAGGCTACAGGTATTAGCCTACATAAAACCAATTAAATGAGTAGCCTAGGCCCAAGCTTATATCTTGTAGCCGAAATAAAATGGCATAGAGTAATGTTTTTGAGATGTTTAACCTACTACCTACCAGAGATTCGTCTGTAAATTATCAGGTTTGCTTCCACCAAGGCTTAAGTGCAGCTCCCCCCTTTATACAATCTTACAGCATCCTCTAGCGTTTAATCGAGATATTGCAATTCATTTTTTTCCGGGACCGTTCAAAAAAAAAAAAAAAAAAAAAAACACCATTGTTTCATCAGCACGAAAATGTTCAATTAAACATAACATTCTAATCACATATTTTTAATTTTACATTTTAAAGGGTTAAACATTCTGTGTTTATTTTCCATGAAAGCTCTAGCCTAGATGTCAAACGTTAGCCTATACAAGGCATTCAACCATATCGAGTAAAGTGACTAAATTGTACAGTAACACACACGAGTTGTGTTGCATTCACTTTCGTGTGCCTCTTTGTGAACTGTACGACAATAAAAAGAAAATCGTACGGGTTTGAGAATTCCGGACAGAATTTTTTCAAGTAGCCTTTGTTGGCCTAGGTTCTCTGGACGGATTGGGGTGCTATCAAAACGGATCTTTCGATGTATTTTTTTTTTAAATCTTTGGTGAATCTGCGTCTGATGTTCCCGGTTTTGTCTGTAGAGGGCGCTCTCTTTGAGAGCCTGTCTTTGAAGCTTGCGTGCTTTTAAGCTTTTGGCCACGGACCCGCTCTGTGCTGAAGCACGGCAGCTAGCTGCAGCTGTTTTTAGCGCACGTTGCTATTCAAGGTGAAAGAGTGGAGTGAATGAAGATTACAGACAAAATAAAACTACAGGTATGTGACTGTGCAGCGCGAATACTCTCTTTAAAGAGTATTTGCGAGTATCTTTTATAAAGAAATGCTCTGCGTGGTTCAGAATTCGCAGCTTCAACCTGACCCACTGTGTGGGTGGGTGTGTATGCACACACATAGTTAGCTAGCGTCCAGCACACATATTAGCAACTTGCTGTAAATTCGCATGCCAGCTAATAGTATCTAGTATCATGTCATCACAAGATCACATCGAAACAAGAAATGCATTTGGGAATTTTGTATACGTTGTATTATACATTTTTTCAAATTATGTAATTATCGCTAACGTTAGCTTCCTAGTCGTTAGCTAGTTAGCACTGTCAGTGACAATTCATTATAATTAATCAGCCACTGCCAGATAAGTTTAACTGCTGGTGAAAGTGAGGGGTTAATGTTCATTGAAGAAACTGATTGCCGTCAAAACCAGATATAGAAACGTTTCTATATCTATGGTCAAAACGGCCTGCTGTACTTCATCACAACTAAGCGCTAACCGATGTAGCGAGCTGCCAAGTGATTGATTTTTGACATCAGACGTGGCCTGGCTGTATTCCGAATGAAAACGAACCATGACATCATGAACGTGTTTCGTTAATAAAAATAAATCTGTGTCTGATTTGTGATTTCGTCACAAGGTCGACGGTGCCTGACAGTTGGTAGCCACTTGTGACATGTTTGCTGTGTCTGTTCTGTTGACCTTATAGTAAAATTGTTACAACGAACACGAATCGCAGCACCCCTTCATTTATCGTGGACTGAAGCTTTCTGGGAGGAGATCGTGCACGTGCAAATCTGGCCAACAACAAATGTTAGCGTTCGAGCAAAAAGTTCGAATTCCGGCACAAGGGTGGTTCATTGTGTTGCCTGTTGATGAGCTCTTGTAAGTTATTGATGTTTTGATGAGCCGCAGAATATATACTTACGCAAATTCATTGAATCAATTAAGCATACATTCGGATTTTTACCATAGTTACACATTTATTTATTTTCATAATTTCAAAACCATCCTCATTCTAGTGTGTATTAACACATTCCATTTTCACACTCGAGTCGTTAATTAGGTTCGTCTAATTTTGTTGGATTCCAGTGGTCTGATTTTTTTTCTGTACGCCACATTGGGATGATGCAGTACAGCATAATCTGAAGGAAGATTTCGCAGAAATCTCTATAAATGGATGCCCGTTGAATGAAAAATAATGAGCAGAACTTTTCTTGGGGAGATAACTCTAGAAATATCTCCCCAAAAAAGTTAGATATGACATAGAAACTCATCTAATTAAAAAAATAACAAAATCATCCAAACTGGGGCAGTTGCAGTGTGTGTTTCAGGAGATGTAACGGGATTAACCGATGAATTCCTGTCGGTTTTGTCCTCGCGATTTATACAGGGAATCCAAAAAATCCAGCGAGAAAGAATATCCAGAGATGCAATGACTTGTTAGTTTTTTATTTTATTTGTTAATGTCTCTCTCTTTTTTTTTTTTTTTTTTGCATTTTCCTGTAGGGGTGACCATGAGAGGCTGGAGGGCACAGGCGATCATTTTGAGGCGTTTAGCGGTACTGACCTCCTCACCCCGAGACGCCTCGAGCCAGAGCTCCCGTGGGACGGGAGCATGCCCGAGGACTCTGCCCGCTCGCCAGGTGTCTAGCTCTGTTTCCACGGCAGCGCTGGGCGCGCACTTGGCCCCCGCCCTCTGGATTTCCGCGCAGGGCTGTTGTGCGCTCCTGGTGAGGTTCAAGAGCACCAAAGGCTCGACGAAGGGGGGCAAGAGGGGCAAGCAGGAGGGGCAGAAGGAGGAGGAAGAGGAGGAGGAAGACGACCCAGAGGCCAGTGACTACGAGGATGAACTACAGGATGACCCCGGCCTGCCCAAAGACTACAAAGACCAGGAGAGATCTGTGCAGTCGTTTCGCTATGACCTCATCATGAAGGCTGGCTTGGACATGGCACGCAAGTGAGTGTGACAGTGACAAACCATGGTATCAGTTTTCATAAGTGAGAGTGAAGCTTGTTATAAGTGCTGTAAGGTTTTGAGCAGCCTGGTCAGGCTCATAGTGCTGTAAGGTTATGAGGAGCCTTATCAGGCTCTCATAGTGCTGTAAGGTTATGAGCAGCCTTATCAGGCTCATAGTGCTGTATGGTTATGAGCAGCCTGGTCAGGCACTAAGGTTATGAGTCTGTTAAGTGATTTATCAGGGTTTTTCCTGGCATGAAAAGGGCCTTTGGTGCTCCCCATCATTGGTCCAGGGTTAGTTAACTGCTGAATAAATAATATGCTCTCTGTACTTTTAATTCTTTTCCCTTATTTATTGCTTTGTCGCTAGCAAATTTAGTGCCTAAGATTTTTCATTGCAGAAAAAGCTCTGTTTATGTAGCTGTAGCATTGCTGTAGCCCTCTACGTGGAGCTGTAGCGGTGTGGCCTGATATCTGCTAACGACTGATCCTTCTTTTTTTATTATAATTCTGTGTGTTTGTTTGTTTCAAAGCAAAGTTGAAGACGCTTTCTACAGCAACAAACTGAGGTTGAACGGTCAGAAGCTGATTAAGAAGAGCAAAACGGTGAGTGGCCAGCATCTGTTTTTCGCAGCACGTACATTTAGAAATGTATAATGTGTTGTGTAATACGTTTATGGGTCTCGGAGCACTTTGCTGGCCTGTGGTTTGTCGGGTGACACGCTGTGCAGGGCTCCACCTTGACATTTGTTCCTAGGAGCACATGTGCTCCCGGGTTGAAAAATTTAGGAACGCTCTGAGCCGACAGGTAAAGCCACACATACCCCGACGAGAAGCCCCTTCATAATCGCCTCCATTCATTTCAGCGGGAGCCGATTCTTCGCGTCCGCAAGGCATGCTGGGATAGCTGGCCATGCGTGACAAGCCGTGGAAGCGACTGGAAGGAGGGGGAACATGGTGCAATAACCAATCGGATTAAAGATCCGACGTGTAAACTGTCTCCAGTTCCAAAATTTTTCCCCCCTGTTCCACATGGCTCTGTTAAGGAGGGCTTGTTAATTATTTCTGTGTGGGGATTTCCAAAATATACGACACAAATGGCCGGTTTTGGGAGGCGAGTGCGATGCCAGGTGATCTCGTCGGAGGGCGTGTGGCTTCACCCTAATGCGTCCCAATTAGTACATGTGCTCCTAAATTATTTTCCAATTGGCACACATCAATATTCGGGAGCAAATGCGCCTAAAATTGGGAGCACTGTCATGCCCCCTCCTCACTGAATTACATTTCCCAGAATAAATTATGCCGCATATATATTTTATATATAATTAATTTACATGGCAGCATGTTTGCTGAAACAGTTGAGGCTATGTACTTTTTTTCTGAAGGTACAATGGCGGTACCCCAGCTAGGAATTTAACTAGCAATCTCAAGATTTAAACCTGGACATCAGGGTGTGGGGAAAAAAACATGGATGCCTGATGTGGGAGCTGTGTGGTTGTGTCCAGCTAACACAATATGTCCTCACAATGCTGCTGCCTTGTAGTGGCAAAACATTCCAGTGACATTGTGAGAACATTCTGTGTTAGCTGGATAACCCAGTTTCCTTGGTCAGTCGGTCAGTCGGTCAGTCATTCAGTCATCTAGTCAAACCAGTCAGTCAGTCTGTTTACTTGGCTCTCATTCTGTCTATATTTAATGCAAAGTAAATATGTGTACGGAAAGCAGCATATTCATATGGAAAATGGATCTGTCTGCCTGTATGGAATTTTATCGAGCCTGTCTACCATGACAAGCTGGAATAGCAGTTACGGTCATGTGATTCACGCACGAGGATCACGTGACCGGCGGACACGGGAGCTCGCCGGGGCTCATTCCGGCCGCCGCTGTCCCTGCAGGTGAAGGTGGGGGACACGCTGGACCTGGTCCTGTGGGAGAACAGGGAGACGGACACGGTCGCCCTGATGAGGGTGGTGTTTAAGAAGGTCGCCGCGGTGACCAAGGACGAAGAGAAGTACAAGGTGGTGCTGAGGCGCTGGAAGCACCTGCAGCTGCCCACGCGGGAGGCCTTCCGGCCGTGAGAACCCGCTCGCGGGCGCCACTCCCTGCCCGGCCCCTGGCTGCAGGGTACGCCACTGGGGGGGCGGGGTTGGGGGGGGCAGGGGGCAGGGGGCAGGGGGCAGGGGGCAGGGGGCAGGGGGCTGGTTCACTCGTCCACCGCGGCCTGATGCGGAAGTGCTGGGGGGGGATTTGACGAGGGTCGTGTTCTTTTTTCCCCGCCAATGATAGAAACTGTTTTTATACTGCCTCCGCATTGGCATGCCTAGTCTCTCTTTCTTTCCCTCTTTTTTATGTCTCTCTCTTGTCTTTTCTCTCTCTCTCCTTCACAAATAGGGGATTGTTTTTTTTTGTGTAGGGCTTTTTTTTTTTTTTTTTTTTTTTTGTAACAGTTGACAGTTGCTTGGAAATTAAAAACCACAGTGTCGTGGCGGTTTGTCCATGAAATTGTAAGCGCTTGATAAAATCGACAGAGCAAATTTTATTAATTCGCTGTATTTTTACAAATGATTAGTCACAATGCACTTCACAGTATTCCCTGACCTGTAGCCCCCACAAAGCAAGAAGCCAGACCCAACAGTGCCAAGGGAGGAGCCCAAGCTGCCATGCTGGAGGAAACCAGGGGAGCAGCCAGACCCCCGTAGAGGGGAAGCCCATCCTCCTCTGGCTGGCTTGGGGTGTGGGGTTCACAGGGACAAGGTCAAGAAAAACGGTCATTATGAGTGCATCCCAATCACTCCAGCACAGGCTGAGCTGGCAGAGCACAGCCTACAGCGCCTGCGTTTGATCACATGACTGCTGACGGGGGGGGGGGGGGGGGGGGGGGGGGGGGGGAAGTGGGAAGAAGCCGTTTCACTACGCAGCAGAAGCAGGAAACTGCACTTTTACGGACAGACGTTAAGACCGTGGACTCCACCCGCTCAAAGAATTGGCTGCAATGGGCTCGAGAACTCTGCACTGATGAACACAGACTGGTGTATAAGACATAACCCCTGCCTGACCTTTGATGAAATACAGGGGTTCAGTGGAGGGGGGAGGGGGGCGGAGTCATATTTTTGGGTTTTTTTTAAAGGTCACTTCAAAACGAGTCTGGGGTTAGGGTTCCACTGAATGTGCAAACGCAGTGATGATGTACTTTGGATAAAAACGAAGGACTCGGGACTCAGTCGTCCACTAATTATGTATTTGGTGCGGTGATCCTCTGCTCCTGTGTCCTGGGAGAGCCGCGGTCTGCTGGCTTATGCTTCTGCCGTAAGACGAGCAACCGATTCAGACTCAAGAAATGGGGTGGCCCCCTGATTTAGCAGTGATCTAGGAACATCCCCACTTCCTGCTCTCTGGCTCTCTTTTTTTCTTTCTCCCCCCCCCCCCCCAAGTCGTTTGTTTTTTTTTATGTGAGAAATCATGTGGACTCATGGGCACTGAGGTGCACTGGGTAACCACGGAAGCCACTTTGACTGACAGGTGTGGTTGCCTACCTGGCCATCACGCCACCTGGTATCTGTAAAACGAACATTCTGTGGTGGAGGACCGAGGCCATGCATGAACTTGATTTGCACTGCATGGAAATGTGTTTGAAGTACGGTGTCTCCTAAGCCTTGGAGAGAAATAAAAACGGGAGTTTGGCAAACTGTGTGCACTTGCGTTTGTGTCTTGTCTGGATTCATGGTTTCCAGGATGACAGTTGTACCTTCTGCCAAGATTTCTTGCTGGCAGTGCACATCCCACCACCTGTACAGCAGCGAGTTGAGCACTCTTCTGGATTTCTGGCTGAAAAAAAAACTACAATGACCACAGATTCTTACTCTGTACAAACATGAAAAATCTGTAACCTTTGACCTCATGTTAAACACACAGAATTCAGACTCCATCACACAGTAAAGCCCAAAACCTGAGATCATTCTGTCCTCCAACTTTGCCTCCTTCACCATTTACATCTTCATCTCCAGAACAGAGAGCCAGTTTATTTTAATGCTCCCCCTCCACCAGCACCCATCCTGTCCCCACCTGAATCCCCATCCTTAATTCAGTAATGCCATGACATCAGGTATAGCATGTTTTTATGAAGTTTATTAACAAACTAGTTTTTTTCTTTCCTCTGTGACAAAGGTACCGCAGTTTTTACGAGTCTTGAGCGTCCGTGGCGGGTTCAGGTCCGAGCAGAAGCGGGATCAGCTGTGTGCTGTCGTAACCACGGCGACAACCTTCTCAGTGGCCTCCATTTAAATCGGCGCTGCTGCCCAATCGCGTGCCGTGTAGGCCCCAGACCTGGGTCAAATACGTATTTGTTTTGTATTCAGATAATTTTCTGCGCTTTACTGATCTTGTCTGGTGTATTGGAACAATTTATATACTCTCAAAAAGTGCAAACCCCGCCTTTTGACCATATTGGCAGGCTCATTTACACCAACCAAGATCAACAGAGCACAGAAAAGTATTTGAATCCAAAACAAATACCTATTTGACCCAGGTATGGTCGGGCCGTGCAGGTCTTCAGTACAGCCAATCGTGACAGCTACTGATTTCGCTAGTGAACACACCTTCAACCAGAGGTGTATCGAACGCTGTGACTTATGAAGCCGTCGATGCAGGATTGGCATCCTTGCATCTCATTAGCCCCTTGAAAGCCTGCGTCTAGCGCCTGACCTGGCCATATGCGCATGACGTTGCCGTCTGCGCCTGACCTGGCCGTCTGCGCAGACGGACCTTGGGACACTCCTGTGCAGATATGGGACTGATGTGCAAGCCGTGCAGTAGTCCGCGGCCGTACGATAAAATGCAGCCGATTTCACAGCTGGTTCACAGCTCTGCACGATTTTGGGCCGCGCGTTTGCTGCTTCGCGGCCGCCACGCTACCCAATCAGAACGAGGTGAAGACCGGCGAATGAGGCTGCATCAAACAGCACGTCGATCCCCCTTCTGCTCAGGCAAGGCACACGCTCAGAAACCGTCGCCATTTTGTTGTACTGCCAGTGCCGACGCCACACTGCGCGCGACCGAGAACTCCGCCCCCCCATCTCTGCGCCAGGACAGGCGCTCTGAAAAAAAAAAAAAGAGAATCCACCAAGGACCCCCCCCCCCCCACCCCTACTTGATCACACCCCACCCACCCCTCACCTGTAGCTTATTCACCTGTATGACAGTAATACTGCAGTTCTCTCTCTCTCTCTGGAGGCAGATCGGCCACCAACTGCGGTGCATCTCCGCGCTTTTTGAACAGTGTTAGCAGTACTGTGTGCCGACAGCCTTGCTCCATGGTGGATACGCTGATGCTGCTACCTGCCCTTCTACTGTTAAAGCACTGAATTACGTAACCCAGGGCTGCCCAACCCTGCTCCTGGAGATCGACCGTCCTGTAGGTTTTCACTCCAACACTAACAAAGCCACACCTCATTCAAGAGCTAGAGCAGGACTGCCCAACCCTGCTCCTGGAGATCGACCGTCCTGTAGGTTTTCACCCCAACCCTAACAAAGCCACACCTCATTCAACAGCTAGAGCAGGGCTGCCCAACCCTGCTCCTTGAGATCGACCGTCCTGTAGGTTTTCACTCCAACCCTAACAAAGCCACACCTCATTCAACAGCTAGAGCAGGGCTGCCCAACCCTGCTCCTTGAGATCGACCGTCCTGTAGGTTTTCACTCCAACCCTAACAAAGCCGCACCTCATTCAACAGCTAGAGCAGGGCTGCCCAACCCTGCTCCTGGAGATTGACCGTCCTGTAGGTTTTCACTCCAACCCTAACAAAGCCACACCTCATTCAACAGCTAGAGCAGGGCTGCCCAACCCTGCTCCTGGAGATCGACCGTCCTGTAGGTTTTCACTCCAACCCTAACAAAGCCACACCTCATTCAAGAGCTAGAGCAGGGCTGCCCAACCCTGCTCCTGGAGATCTACCGTCCTGTAGGTTTTCACTCCAACCCTAACAAAGCCACACCTCATTCAAGAGCTAGAGCAGGGCTGCCCAACCCTGCTCCTGGAGATCTACCGTCCTGTAGGTTTTCACTCCAACCCTAATAAAGCCACACCTCATTCAATAGCCAGAGATCTCTTTGAGCTGCTAATTAGTAGAATCAGGTGTGTCGAAGTTGAAATAAAAACCTACTGGAGGTAGATCTCCAGGAACAGGGTTGGCCTGATATAACCTAACCTACAGTGTTTTACCTGGATCACCCGCCCGCCAAACCAGGATATAAACTTCATCAGGTAACAAGTCATTCTGCTAGATTAATTCAAGAAAATTCACAGATTGATGGGAAACTGCCTGTAGCTCCAAACCGAAGTATCAAAGCCGCCCTGCTCCTGCAATCCCCACATGACAACTTTGGAAGATTTGAGTTACTGTCAATACAGGAAATTGAGAGAAATGAAATGAATCAAATGGAAAATGTCCGTAATGTTCCAAAGGGACTCTCAATGAATGAATGAACTGAATTTAAACTAATTTCAGCTGAGCTAACTTAATGTTCCTCTGCAGGAAGCTGATCTGAACACATCTCCACTGCTATAAATGACCTTAACCCTTGAAGGTGTATGCGATAAGAATGTTCTTAACTGTACACTCTAATGCTGATGTGACAATCACTACTGGTAACTGAAAGCAGTTGGAGTTGAAAGAACACTGACTTTGAATGTTTAAGAAAAACAATATATAAAACAATCCCAAAAAACCAACTCTTCAAAGGGTTAAGGGGGGTTCGTTTTCAGAATATCCACCATGAAAATCACAAGGCTTCAGCACACAAGTTAATTAACTGAGATTCACCCTGATCCATTTCTGTAATCAAAGTCGAGGGTGATGCACAGATATACACTAGACTCACCTGTGTTAGACAGGTAAGCATGTCCTCATCAATGTCATATTTACATATACTCAGTCTTTAAGGCTAATAAACGAACGCATGGGATACTCCCAATTAAAGGTTAGAATTACCTATGACAATATTGTTTTGGCATTATATATAAATAAACTCTACATCATTTCTTGTTGCAACAAAGTTATAGCTTCCTCTAACAAATATACTGTTTGGTGCTATATATCTAATCTTAACAAATGTGTCCTTTATGGTCAACTAAAAAACCGAGTCTCCCACTAATGAACATAAATCAGCCTAGTCCAGAAAGGACACATTTGTAAGTCTTTAGGCCAGGGATGTCAAACTCCAGGTTGGAAGGCTGCAGTTTGCACTCTGTGGGTATTTTTGTGGTTTCCTTTCAGTCAGAGACCAATTCGGGGCTCCACTCAACACTCAACAATTTAATTTAAGTGATTTAAGGGCCAGTTTCCGGTCACAAATTAAGCTCAGTCTTGGACTAAACAGAATCTATTCTATTCAAAATTGAATTTAGTCCAGAACTAGGCTTGATCTGTGTCTGCCCTAGATGTCGGAAAAACGCTGCAGCGTGCCGGCAGACCCCGGTAGCCCTCCAGCGCAGGCAGTCTGACATCCCCTGACATTTTTTAGTCCAATTCTACTCAGCTTATACGCAGGCTTATTTCCAAGGGAACGAAAACTGTGCAAATGATACATGTTCGGGGGGGGGGGGGAAGGAAACGCGGGGTCCCGCGCGTCTCATAGGTACGACACCGCGCTGGAGCGCTTGGCCTTCTTCAGGATGTCGCACTTCTTGCGGTTGGGCCGGCGGCAGCGCTCGTCGATGCTGGGCACGCACTCGTAGTGCCACACCTCCTCCATCTTGTCGACGGGGTAGACGGCCTCCACGTAGTGGCGGATGAGCCGGAGCCGCAGCGGGTCCAGCTGCTTCTTGTTGCAGGCGCCCGAGTGGTTGTACTGCAGCCGCAGGTTCTCCTGCGTGAAGAGCTCGGGGAAGAGGCGCACCAGCAGGCGGGCCGCGAAGTTGCCCACCGACAGGCTCTGCTGGACGATCTCCCGCACCTCCGCGTCCGACAGCAGGTAGGCGGAGGGCACCGGGAAGTCCGGGCAGCCCACCGTCAGCTCCTCCAGCGGGATCTTGCAGAAGTCCTTGTTGCTCTTCTCCGGCGGGAGCGGCGGGATCTCGAAGTCGTCCCTGAAGCGCTCGCCGCCGAGCGCCGCCTGTCCCGGCGCCTGGCCGGCGGCCCCGGCGAAGTCCGCGGGCTCGGGGTCGGGGGCGTAGACCTTGCGCTGCTGCTGGTAGGACCGCCGCTGCTCTGTGTCCCGTCGGCGGCAGCGCTCGTCCAGCTTGCCCACGAACTCCAGCGTCCAGACGCGGTCGTTCTTGGCGCGCGGGTACAGCAGCTGCACGTAGTGGCGGATCAGGTTCACCCGCACGGGGTCCAGCTGCTTCTTGCCCAGCGAGCCGCTGCAGTTGTAGTTCTTGCGCGCGTTCTCGTAGGTGAAGAGCTCGGGGAACATCAGCACCAGCAGGCGCGAGGCGAAGTTGCCGATGGAGAGGCTGCACTCGTAGTTGGCCTTCAGCTGCTCGCGCGAGAGCAGGTGCTCCGGCGGGACGTCGAAGTCCGGCGGCGGGATCTCCACCTTGTCGAAATCGACGGGCACCAGGGACGACTTCTTCGCCTGCTTGCACGCCTGGCCGGGCCTCTCGTAGTCCCGGAAGTCGCCGCCGATCTTGACGATGGAGACGTCGTCGGGGAGGCTGGCGGAGTCGTAGCTCTCGTCGCCGCGGGCGATCTCGGGCTCGCTGCCGTCGCCGTTGCCCTGGGCGCACTCCAGCACCTCCTCCATGCGCTGGACGCACAGCTGCAGCCAGCTGTCCTCCGGCACGTCGGGGAAGTTGGCTTCCATGTACTTGCGAATGACCTCCAGCCTATCGGAGTCCAGCATCAGCTTCCCCACGCTGCCGCCGCTGCCGCCGTAGCAACCGTAGCCCTCCGGCACCTTCCCTTCCTCGAAGACCTCGGGGAAGAGCCGGTGCATGAGAAAGACCGCAAAGTCCCCGGGGGAGGAGAGGTCATCGAGGTCCTCCCCCACCTCCTGGGCGTCAAAGACCAGGTCCGACGCCAAGTTTCCGTTGCTGCCGCCGCCGTTGTTGAGGTTGTCGCCGCGGGGCTCAGGGGAAAGGCTCTCCTCGTCGCGGCCGTCCTCGTCGATGTAGTGGCAGGCCGGCGCCTGCCCGGGCTCCGGCTCGAACGCGAGGCCGACGGGGGCCCGGCGGCCGGCGCTCTCCATGTCCTTCTGCGCCCAGAAGCGGCTGAAGAAGTCGTTGATCTGCGGCAGGCACTGGGCCTGCCAGGCCTCGCCGTTCCTCGCCAGCGGGAAGCAGGCCTCCACGTAGTTGCGCACCAGCTGCAGGTGCAGCGAGTCGGGGGGGCGCCTGCCGCCAAACCCGCCGCAGGCGCTGCAGCCGCCGCCGCCGCCGCCGCCGCTTCCGCCGCCGCCGTACTCGGGGGCGAAGAGCTCGGGGAAGAGCTGCAGCAGCAGCCGGCAGCCCAGCTCGCCGGCCGACGAGGTCTGCTCCGCCAGCTGCCGCAGCTCCTCGGCCGTCAGCCGGTGCTCGGGCGGCGGCTGGAACTCGGCCACCCGCTCGGCGGGGGGGTCGATGCGCCGCTTGATGCGGGCGACCTCCAGGGAGAGCAGGTCCACCTTGCTGTGCAGCTGCGTCATGCTGGAGTTGAGCGTGTTGAGGATGAAGAACATCTTCTCGATCAGCGGGTAGAGGGTCAAGTCGGCCTCGGCGGTGCCGGCGGTGCCGGCGGTGCCGGCGGCGGGGCTGGGCTCGCGCCGGCCCGCCTCCCCCCCGCCCAGCTTGGGGAGCAGCAGGCCGCTGCAGCTGAGCCGGCCCCCCCCGGGCTCCTGCAGGATGTGCTGCTCCAGCCCCGAGGCGGCCTTCTTCTCGGTGATCCTGTGGGAGATGCTGTACAGGGGCTTCCTGTAGGACGCGATCGTCCTCTCCGGAGGCGGGTCCTTGCCCTCCGCCGGCGACATCAGGCCTGAGGGGCGTGGCCTGGCTGTGTGCCTGCCGACTCGCTCCGCTGTGTGCTCCCTCGTCCTCAGTCCCTGCGCGGGGAACACAACACGAAGACTCAAGCACCCACAAGACTCAATTACCCACAATGCCCACAATGGCTACACATACAGGGGCCCAAAACTTAAAAGTAAAACGCACAGGTTTACGATGTCCCTCGTTTTGGGACAGCGCAGCCATCTTCCCACCCGAGCACCCTCCGGCGCTGGCCTCACCTCCGCGCACACCTTCATCCTCTTGGTGGCGGCGACGCGGTCGAGCTCGGCCTCCGGCCCATCTGGGGGGGTCCGTGCGGCGGTCCGCTTTCCCGCCCCGTCAGTGGTGCTTCCCGGAATCCTCCCGGGGCTCACCGACTCCGCACAACTGACCGGATCCTCTGACTCAGTCTTCACCCGGCACAGCCTCAGTCTCTCTGCGAAACAAAAAACGATACGCAAGAAATATCCTTCAGTTCCACTCACAAAATGGCCTCTCTGTACATTAACCTGCATTTTACATTGACCTGCGGCCTTCGCATCCCCATGACCCAGCTGGTCTTCTCCCCGAACTTTTTGCTGTTGTAAAAAGCACACCCAAAGTTATTTCTGGTGTTTGGCTTTATAATATTAAATATATATTTTAAAAACCATTTTAAAAGTTCACTTTGGGGTGTGTACAACATTCATTTTTGTCATTAACCTTTGCAACTCCAGCAAAATTCACGGGCCTTCGTCAATCAGACTTAAACTATTTTCGAAACAGTAGGAGAAACTCATTGCAGGCATGGCTAAAGCCCTGAGCTAGAACGGCAGAAAGACGTGAAACTCACTGGCTCACCTTTCTCTGAGGTTTCCCCGTCCGAGTTCTCCGCAAACTCGGATGAATTCATGTCCTGGAACATAAAAAAAAAAAGATGTGAAAAATACTGACAACTAAAATATAATAATATCTAACATAACTATACATTAACAAGCATGTTAGCCTACCTGTGAGAGCTAATATTCGGCATGGACCATGTAGATTGTTTACATTTAAGACATCTACACGTGGACATTTAACAGATGCTCTTAACCAAAGCGGTTTACAGTGCATGATGAAATTCTCAGAGTTAACTGGGCAGACCTGGGCAAGATAATGACTTTACAACACACGGCTTGAGTAAACATAAATCCCTTAAGAAAACTGTTTACTTTCAAGCTATTTCAGGTTATGTTCACGCGAAGCATGTTTTTTGGGGGATTTTGTGTTTTAAACGCAAGCGATATAGCGACTCGCCAGGCGCGTTCTGGGGGCGCTGTGACTCCGTGTCTACCTCACGCGTTTCTGAAACTCTCCAGACCACTCCACTTCCTCATTCTTCCACTATCAACCCACGAACCACAACAACCTGGGAGGGAGACGTAGCTACCTCTGTCCGTCGTACTTTTCGCACGCTCCACAAAAACTTTGGTATTAAATCGCACATTGGAGCAGGCTAGCCGAAGGAGACGTTCAAAAAGCCTACCCACGCCCATGTTCTCGCGGCTTTTATTTTTTAGAGGAATTCTTATTGCGTGACGCGGCAAGAAAAATATCCGCGAACGAGTTTTTACCCCTTCTCTTGGTTTTGTGCTTTCCGAAATAACGCTACGCAGTTGCAAACTCACCTCGGCGAATTCACGCTGTCTTCCAAACTAGTTTAATGCGCGAACAGCATGTCCGCTGCCTGTATCCCCGTATTTCTGTACACGGATGAGTGTTGTCCGTGTTAGTGTCCGCCGTGTTTTTTCTTGTCTGTGCCCTCTCGCGTGACGTGACGGCACTCGCCTGCTGTGTCATTTCCGCACAGCTGTGGGTTACTGTGGGAAAGCAAAGTTCTGTGGTCGACTTCGCGGGTGGGGGTAAATCCAGCGGGCAGTGCACCTCGTTATAGGCTATCGCAGCTGTCGAAACCGGTGAACTTTCATGGCTTAATTCAGTGAAAACATTGCCGTTATAAATGGTTTATAATTCCACGCGAATGAGCCCATGAACATATATTGAATGGTATTTCGAAATCACTTCTTTTTTTCTTTTTTTTTTTTTTTAAAGATGAACGACTTGTCTGCATGGCAATATAGTTGCTTTTGTTTCACAAGACATGCGTGACGTTAAAGGGTAATTACATTCAAGATTTTTTAAAGCTGTAAACGTGTTTGTATGCCTGCTTTATAATGAAACATTTTAAACCATGCCGTTATTTCAGCGTTTCTGAAATAATATGATTTGTCAGAAAAAAAAACTGAAATGCGTCTTGGTGCTGCCCTCTAACGTAAGAAAATATCTTTCGGTTCTGCATTCTACTCCGGCCCCACCCCAGTCATGATGTCAAAGTACCGCTTTGGAGGTACTACTGCGTATTTCAGATGTCAATCAAGACATCAAGTGGGAACTTTGTTTGGCGCCCACGAATTTGTCAGTTTTAGAACCGCTGATTTTCAAGCTTTCTTCACTAGTCAGATAGCCAACTGTTAGACCGAGCCTGCCGTTATTTTCTAGTACTTCTAATCTTTCTGAATATCTGTACAAAATAAGTATAGTATCTCATTGAACCTGTGTTTTGTAGTTGTCCATGATCATGAAATGCACTTTTGTACATCGCTTTGGATAAAAGCGTCTGCCAAATAAATGTAATGCAATGTTATAAGTTTTCATAGTTATTCATGATTTCTACTATTTAGTACGTAATAGTGTTAGTCTGTCAGTTGCATGATCATCAGATCTTTAATACAACGTGTATGTTAACTTCAATTGGTTTGTTTGTTCATAAAGTATTTGATAGTAGTTGTTAGTTTGTTCACAACGCATGAAGGAACTTGGGGCCACTCGGACTGTGGGGACACCCGCACTGTGGGGACATCGGGACTGTGGTGCCTCTGTAGCACCAGCACCACCGCTCAGCATTTCTGTGTAGCAGGTGCCTGTGACAGCGGTGAAACATCGCAGAATGAAACTCAAAATATAAATGGCAGCCATTCGTGCGCTGTTCTTCTATTGAGCTTGACCTCCCGGCATGGCATACGTGACTCAACGATTTAAAAATGTATGCAATTTTGTCTCATTCGTCCATAGAACATTGTCCCAGCAGCGTTGCGGAACAATAAAAAAGTTAGAATCCCAATCAGCTTTAACAGTACAGGCCCGGGTGTCAGCAGCGCGTGGGTGTCCTCACGGAGGGCTCATAGAGGGGCGTGTCAAAACGGCTTCTGGCTTATTATTATGCTAGAACAGAAACAATAATACTATCCCTCACACACTTGAATCTCACTGTTCCAGCAGGCCCTTCAAATAGCTCCTTGACAGTGGGATTATTTTAATCATCAAGTTGGTGAAATTTATGAATCAGCAGAGTATTTAAAAAAATTTTTTTTTTCAGAAATTCTACAGCAGGCTGTTCTATCTACAGGCTATAACCTGACCTGGAGTGCGGTTGCTCTCAGCATGCAATGTTCAAACGTGGTCAGTAGAGGGAGACAGAAACACTATCTGCTATCTTCCTGTATGCATTAGGTATGACATCTTACTGGGGGAGACTGCCGGTTCTGTTTTGTGAATAATATGTTAAAGCTTTTAAGAATCTGCATCCTATGACAATTAATTGGCCCCAAACAGAGAAATTACATCACCGTTTCCAATTTAGAGAATGATGCTGCTGAAAAGTGCACTGCTGCCAACGACTGAAGATTTCCAGCTGATGTGCTGTCTAGTCCTGGTCTTGATAACACATTGCCTTTGGCAGACAGGACACCTGGAACAACTCTAGGAGCCACATCTCAGGGACAAGTCATTCTGGGATGTGGGATGTTCTGTATGAACCTCTCCCTTGGCTCCTGTTGTTTGCTGAAGGCAAAAGAAACAAAAATAAAAAAGCAAGGAGGGCTAATTAAAATATAAGCGATTAGCAAACTTAGCTTACAAACTTAACTTGCAAACAGGGGTCACTAAATTGGCTAATGTTTGCTGCCTTCGCGAAGCCATAACCGCAACCAAGCAGTGAGATATATGATATGATACCAGTATCTGAAATGATGAAATTGTTGGCAAACTTCCCAATTATGTGAATTTGGTCGTAATTAGTTTTTTTTTTTTTTTTTTGTTGTTTTTTTTTACGTTTCAGCACATCGTAATTATAATGAAGTGATTAATGTGTTTATTAGGAGATTTAGTATAGAGGAAACACGTGAGCCATATCTCTTTGTTGGATGATCAGTGTCGGGCAGATTACTTCAGATTATACAAGTAAAGTATAATTCGTAACGTAATCTGTTGGTTTACTCAAAATTGTGATATAATATGATTGTTTTGGATAACTTCCAATTTCATTACCCAAGTATATTGTAGAATAAATGTGCTATTATCACAATAAATTAGTTAGTTTGTTTTTGAGATGATTGATTTCCTTTTTTCTTTGAAATGTAAAGTTAGAATTGGGACGGCAGGTATGCCATCCAGCGAAGTTACGCCTTGGCGGGGCATGCCCCCTATTGGGATGGCAGGTATGTCATCCCGCCAAGTTACGCCTTGTATACCTATACAGCACAGAGAGTTTGGAACTTTTCAGGGCTCCCCACTGAAACAACAGCAACAGCCAAACATACACTCTCTGCTCGTCCTCCTGTGTGCGCGCGTGCGTGGGTAATGGAACCGATTTGAATCAGTCGACATTTTCCATCGAAATGATTACGATGCGCACATTGTTTAAGCCTGCTGATTGGTTGCTGTTGGCGCGAAGGTGGTCCTGGTTTCGTTATTCGGTGCTTTGGGGACAAAGAGCAGTCTTGCTGTTTTTGCCGACTGTATATCCCTCAGGTTGGATATAACCACACACACCGAAATGGCTGATAAAGAAGGTATTTCATTTATCTTTTCACTGTGTAGAGGAAACTGTCTTTGTTTTAGACAAACCACGAATGGTTGAATGAAAGTCGCCGGTGTCTTTGACAAAGTTGTTGGTGTTTAGCTATGCTAGCAGGCCTCGTTAATAGCGAATTACGAACTAGCAATTAAAATCGGTGCATAGACATTCGGTTCGTGAATAAGATGTGGTGTTTATACGTCAGATAAATGATACAGCTGTTAGTCGCTCTATATTCGAAATAACGAGTTTCCCATCACCGTCTTGTTGAATTGGTATGGTAACTTGGTGCTCCAATTGATACCTTTCACTGGACCAACCAGCAGTTTGGATATCCAGCGGTTGTGGAATTACGAGCTAACGTGTTTTCAAGCCAAGTTGCCTGGTTATTGCAAAAACAATGCAACTTGGCATATTTATTTTCATAAAAGTTTTCTTGTCTAGCTGGTTTGGTTGTTAGCTAAAAAACCTGAACGACACATTGATTAATTCAATCTTTAAAAATGTATTAGGTTCTTTGCAAATAATACAACAAAAGCAACAATGTTTTTACATATAGACATCACAAAAAACTGAATAGTACGCATGACAATGCTTATGACAAATGCACATAAAAATTGTACCAGTTTGAACCATCATGTCTGCCGTATTCAAGTTTTATCCTTTTCCCCATGATTTTAAGAAGTCATTAAAGGGGAAGGGTGATAATACAGAAGAAATTGAAGGAAAACCACATAGTTGATTATGCACTGAAGTCTCAAACTGCTTTTTTTATACAATTCCAGAAGCGATATCTTGTACATTTTTCACATTTTCACTTTCCATAATTTAATTCCCTCCCATATTTATGAATAATTTCCTATATTGGTGAATCAGACATTTCGCCATTGTTATGGGTGATATTTTAACACCCTGTTAATTTCAGCGCGGCGTTCATTCTTCCTCGGTGCCAGCTTGGCTAACTTGCGCGTGTGTGGTGTCTGTCGCGTCCCCTGCGTTAGCAGCAGCGTTCGACGATGCGGTGGAGGAGCGGGTGATCAACGAGGAGTACAAGATCTGGAAGAAGAACACCCCGTTCCTCTACGACCTGGTGATGACGCACGCCCTGGAGTGGCCGAGTCTCACCGCGCAGTGGCTGCCCGATGTCACCAGGTTAGCTGTGCCGCGGGGGGCTCCTGGAGTGCCGTGGTGTAGGAAAACGCACCCTGATGTAGCATCTGGGTTTCATTATGCTGCACAGTGTCATGTTTTCCGGTCTGTGTGGGGGAAATACTAGAGAATTGCATAGCAGAATGTGCAAGTCTAGGTTTAATAAACTCACAGCTGACTGTGTGTGTGTGCGTTTAGGCCGGAGGGGAAGGATTTCAGTGTGCACCGGCTGGTGCTGGGCACGCACACCTCGGACGAGCAGAACCACCTGGTCATCGCCAGCGTGCAGCTGCCCAACGACGACGCGCAGTTCGACGCGTCGCACTACGACAGCGAGAAAGGAGGTGGGGTCCCGGGGTCTCTCGCTGCTTCCCGCTGCCCTCTGTGGAAGTGACGTTGTAGCACTTGAGTCCTGCTGCAATGTCGGTGTGCCCTGTTTTGATTGGTCTGTTGATCGGCGTCCCCCTGCTCCCGTTGGCTGCAGAGTTTGGCGGTTTCGGCTCGGTGAGCGGGAAGATTGAGATTGAGATTAAGATCAACCACGAGGGCGAGGTGAACCGCGCGCGCTACATGCCCCAGAACCCCTGCATCATCGCCACCAAGACCCCCACCAGCGACGTGCTCGTCTTCGACTACACCAAGCACCCCTCCAAACCAGGTACGCCCCGAAACACGCCTCCCAGCCAGGCACGCCCCCAGAGCTCCCCTCCAAACAAGGTGCTCCCCGAAACATACTTCCCTCTCGCAGTAACATTTATTCTCATGCACGTGGTTTCTGCTGCCTTCTCTTCCTGTACCTGGGTGTGCCGGTCAGACCCTTCTGGAGAGTGCACCCCAGACCTGCGTTTGAGGGGTCACCAGAAAGAGGGGTACGGCCTCTCCTGGAACCCCAACCTGAGCGGCTGCCTGCTCAGCGCGTCCGACGACCATGTGAGAACCACCGCGCACCCCCATCCCCCCGTTCATTCATTCATTCATTCATTAATTCATTCATTCATTCATTCGTTCATTCTGTTGATTTAACTTGTTTTCTGTGCTTTTCCATTTCCTCTCTTGCCCCCTTCCTGCCCCTTTCTCTTCCTCTTTCCTTGCCTCGCTCCCCTTCCCACTTTGTCCTCTCTCTTTCTCTCTCCCTCCCCTTCCCCTCCCCTACCTCCCTCCCTTCATCCTCTCTCCCTTCTTCTCCCCCCCCCCCCCGGCAGACAATCTGCCTGTGGGACATCAGCACCGTGCCGAAGGAAGGGAAGGTGGTCGACGCGAAGACCATCTTCACCGGGCACACGGCGGTGGTGGAGGACGTCTCCTGGCACCTGCTGCACGAGTCGCTCTTCGGCTCCGTGGCCGACGACCAGAAGCTCATGATGTGCGTCCCTGTCCCTGCGTCCTCTGAAGTACACTTAGAGTGTGGATCAGAAGTGCACTTAGTGTGGATCGCGTGTACACTTAGTGTGCTACAGAGCGGAGTTGTGCATGTTATGTGGATTCCAGACACAGCCTTTCAGCTACTGTGGAGGGATTTTTGCGTATATACATCTTCAATACAGTTGAATGTAATTTTTTTTAATTCGTGGGGTTTCTGCAATTATGAGGCCCAGGTCAACTGAAGTGGGGAGGGCTTTACATCTCAAATTTTTGTGTGTGCGTGTGTGTGTGTCCATGTCCGTGCTTGCGTGCGTGTGTGTGTCTGTGTGTGTGTGCTTGCGTGTGTTCGTGTCCGTGTTTGTGTGTGCGTGCATTTCGCAGCTGGGACACTCGCTCCAACAACACGTCCAAGCCCAGTCATGCGGTGGACGCCCACACAGCCGAGGTCAACTGCCTGTCCTTCAACCCCTACAGCGAGTTCATCCTGGCCACCGGCTCGGCCGACAAGGTCAGCGACCGCCTCCTCCTCTTTAACACTGGCCGTTCATTGGCTCTCAGCCCCTACAGCCAGTTCATCCTGGCCAATCGCTCGGTGCCGCCTCTTTAATGCTTGTCTTTCATTGGCTCTCAGCTCCTACGGCCAGTTCATTCTGGCCAATAGCTCGGCGCCTCCTCCTCTTGCACTCATCTTTAATTCGCTTTCATCAGGAATGGCCAATAACGTCTGTGGGGGGGGGGAGACACTACCGTTGTGTTGTTGAACAAGGATAAGAGTGTCTGCTAAATGCCTGTAATGCAATGTAACAACTGCAAGCCTGGCCTTATTGCCCCACATCAGACCTCACTAATGCTCTTGTGGCTGACTGGAGGCAAATCCCCACAGCCTAGTGGAAAGCCTTCCCAGAAGGCTTATAGCAGCAAAGGGGGTCCAACTCCACATTAATACCCATGGTTTTGGAATGAGTTGTTCAACAAGCACATATGGGTGTGGTGTTCACATGCTGTTGGCCATGTAGTGTATGTTGAAAGTATGATGATAAATATGTTTTATAGTGTTTCTTTAAAAAAATATATACATTATCTAAAAGCAGCCTTCAGTTTTGTATGGTTAGCTGTAATATTAACTTTTTATGTAGCACTCTTCAAACAAAACAGCACGCTGTACAGATTTGTTTAAAGAGATGTAAATATATTGTGGGTGAACATACAGGCAAACTGTAGGCCCTGCAGTTGGCCACATGGTGGTGCTGCTGTGCACTGAGACGTGTTTTTCTCCTGCAGACTGTGGCTCTCTGGGATCTGCGCAACCTCAAATTGAAACTTCACTCTTTCGAGTCCCACAAGGATGAGATCTTCCAGGTGTGTGTGTGTGTCTGTCTGTCTGTCACAAGGACAAGATCTTCTGGTGTGTGTGTGTGTGTGTGTGTGTGTGTGTGTGTGTGTGAGTTTGTCACAAGGACAAGATCTTCCAGGTGTGTGTGTGTTTGTGTGAGTTGGCCACAAGGATGAGATCCTCCAGGTGTGTGTGCTTGAAACTTTTATGTGGACATGTATGCAGGTCATTAGTATCACCAGTTCTAGTTTTGGGGTGGCCTGCTGAAGGTGTTCCCTCTCACCCTCCTGTAGGTGCAGTGGTCGCCCCATAACGAAACCATCCTAGCCTCCAGCGGGACAGACAGGCGCCTCAACGTGTGGGACCTCAGGTGAGTTTACCTGTGCAGGTGTGATGAGGTGCGGCGGTGTTTACCAGTGTTAACTGTTTCGTGTTTATGAGCATGTTCTATTCTGGAAAAGGTTCAAAGAAGGGCAACTAAATTGCTTCCTGGAATGAAAGATAAAGGTTATGAGGAAAGACTTATCATGCTCAATCTCTTCAAGTTTAGTAAAAGGAGACTTAGGGTGCGTTGATTGAGGCTTTTAAATTCATGAAAGGGGTTAACAAAGTGAACTACAAGAGATTCTAAATTTTGCTAAATTCCACACGGTGAAAGGTAAATTCCACATGGACATAAGTGTTTCTTCCAAGAAGGATTTATTCACACAGTGTAGAATAGCTTGCCAGGTCAACGAAAACCACGGAGTGTAGCACAGTGGGTAAGGAACTGGGCTTGTAACCGAAAGGTCGCAGGTGTGATTCCCGGGTAAGGACACTGCCGTTGTACCCTTGAGCAAGGTACTTAACCTGCATTGCTTCAGTATATATCCAGCTGTATAAATGGATACAATGTAAAATGCTATGTAAAAAGTTGTGTAAGTCGCTCTGGATAAGAGCGTCTGCTAAATGCCTGTAATGTAATGTCAAGTAGTCGAGGCAGAAACTCTGGGTTTTTAAGGCCAGACTTGGTAATGGTGCTAGATACTATCTAGTCTGTAGGTAAATGGTGAGCACTAGGTACTTTTACCCTATTCTTGCCATTATGTTATGTTCAGTGGGTGGTACACTGAATGGGTTTATGATATCCAAAGGTGTGTTGGTGTCATAGTGTCTAACTGCTGAATTTAATCATTTCTCTTTAGTAAAATCGGAGAGGAACAGTCTCCTGAGGATGCTGAGGACGGCCCCCCTGAACTCCTGGTAGGTCTGACCTTTGAACTGGGCACTCTGACCTTTGAACTGGGCACCACGGAGTAACTAGATCTTCAGCTCCTGTGTTACTTTCATCATTCAACAGTTGTTGGTTCCGGTGCTGTGTCACAGTAAGGAACTGACTGTTCACTGAAATTCACTGTGTTCTACATTGTCACGCCCATTAATGAGTGTTCATAAGATATGAATGTTCATAAGACACATCAACTTGTAGTGTGTTGGTATCAGTAGCGGGAATACTGAATCGACAGACTTGTACTGTTGCAGATATGGAGTTGGGTATCTGGTGTGTCTGTAGAATTTCCACGCTCTGCGCCCGTGAAATTAACGGGGAGTTCCTGGGTGTGGTCCTGGGGTATCTGCGAGATTTTGGGGATGGGCGGAGCACTGACGAGTCTCTCTCTCCCCCTCTCTCTCGCAGTTCATCCATGGCGGGCACACGGCCAAGATCTCGGACTTCTCCTGGAACCCCAACGAGCCCTGGGTCATCTGCTCCGTCTCCGAGGACAACATCATGCAAGTCTGGCAGATGGTGAGCGTCGCCATGGACACCACATCCACGGAGGAGCTGCTCTTGCACTGATAAATACACGCACGCGCACACACACACACACACACACACACACACATGTACGTGCACACATATTCATAATGCTCAGAACCCCTTCCAGAATGTTCCCAGTTTGCAAGCATGTCTCCAAGGTAGCAGTCCTGGCCCCGCCTCCTGCTCTCTGATTGGCTGACGGGCATCTCCTATGTCTCTTCCAGGCAGAGAACATCTACAACGACGAGGACCCAGAGGGAGCGGCAGACACGGAGGTGCAGGGATGAGACCCCGCCCACCTCTTGCTGCCCCGCCCATTCCCCACGGCCACGCCCTCTCAATGAATATTCCTGGCACAGTGGCAGATAGAGCTGCTCTTTATTTACAAACAGCCAATCACTGGACAGAGTCATTTATAACAGACAGACAAGTGACACAACAGCAAGTTTTTCCAACTTGCAATTAATACAAGAAAGAAAAAAAAACAGAAAATGTATTTTTTAAATGAAAATTGCTCTTGTGGTGTTACATCTTTTTAAAAAGAAGTGCATGTTTATTGCAGCAATTCAGTCCTATTTTTTATGTTGGATTGTTTTGTTTTTTCACCTCCTCATTCAAAGGTACTTCAGCATTTTTGTTATTTAACAAGCCCCCTGACTGAATTAATAATTCAGTCCTTTCCCTCTCTTCTTCTGAAGTACCTTACCTATGTGACAGATTCAGATTCTCTTCTTCACAGCCCTTGGTTTTCGCGTGCTCTTGCTTATCAACTACAGCCGTTTTTTTTTTGTCAGGAAGGCCGATATCTGAAGGAACTGTGGTGCCGGAAAGTTCCGGACTCTCACACTTGTCATGGCTTCGGTCCAGAACGACGAGGCGTGTCGCGTTGGCTGTCCGTTTTGGTTTTCTTTCGAGTCGCGAGACCGTGCTGTGACATGCGTTTGTGTCCCCTTGTACTTTTCTCTGCTTTTTTTTTTTAGGTAACTGTATAAAGTCAATTGATGATAATAAATTGTTTTGTATCTAGTTTTTTTAATTTATTTATTTTTACTTTATAGATTTGGTGTTTTGTGTGTGTAAGGGAGAGCGAGAGAGAGAGTGTGTGTGTATGTGTATTTAGAATGAGTGAACTGTATGTGGATGGTTCTTTGCTTATCTGAATTCCTGTTAAACGAATCCTCTTTGCCTAGAGGTGGCGCTGTCGATCTCCTGTTGAAGACGAAGAGCTTTTGTGACCAAAGTGCTACAGGAACAAATTGGAACGATTTAAATGAGAGCGATCCTAAATTGGGAGTGTACTGCAGAGTAGTGATAGTCCAGGCAGAGTCTGAAGAGATGCATCTTCAGACCACGGGATACACAAACTGCATGCTCTGTGCCCAGATGTGGCAGATTAGGGCGGCAGTGTAGTATAATGGGTGAAAAAAAAAAAACTGTCTTGTAACCTAAAGGTCACAGGTTCGATTCCCAGGTAGGACAATGCCGTTGTACCCTTGAGCGAGGTACTTAGCCTGCTTTTCTTCTTCAGTATATATCCAGCTGTATAAATGGATGAAATTTTAATGCTATGTAAAACGGTCGTGTAAGTCGTTCTTGATAAGAGCGTCTGCTAAATGCCTGTAGTGTAATGTAAAGATGAGAGCAGCGCTGCTCAACCCTGGTCCTGGAGATCCACTGTGTAGTCTGTGCTGGTTTGTGTCATAGCCAATCTCTTGATCAACTAAGGTGGCTGAAAAATGTCCTCTACCCTGATTGTGTGGTTAAACTTACTTTACCGCAATAGAGGTTTGGCTTGTTGCCATTTGCTGTCAGTTTTACTCCATTTTACTCAGGTTTCCATTATGTACCATATAGTGCATACAGCGCAGTAAATGAAGGCACAAGTCAGTCTGACCGATTGAATTTCTTCGGATATGAATATGGAGCATTATTTTTAAGGGCATACATAGCGATTTCTGGCTTACGGTGGCTGTAGGAGGGCAATTTGTCCTTCGTTACGTGCAAAAACACTGGAAAAATTAGCAACTCGTTGCAATAGAGGGCTTGTCACTACAGTTGGAACCAGGGTTGAGAAACACTGTATTGGGGGGAGAGATTAGCTCCGTGTGAATAGGGTCTGTTCTTCTCTTCTTCGGGTGACCACTATGGACACACACTGCCTGTTAAGATCTGCCATTCAGGTGAGTTTCGTGGCCTCAGGTTATGCCCCGCATGGAGGGGGAGGGGGCGGGGCTGGGCTGGGCTGGGCTGGGCTGGGCTGGGCTGGGCTGGGGGGGGGGGCATTAGGTTTGGTGAGGAGAGAATTATTAAATACTATTGATTTGATTTGATCTGAGTCTTTAATTTGATCAGTGTGGCAAACACACCTGCCACAGGCCACCGAAGTGGCTTTCCTAGGGGCCCTCCAGCACAGAGACACAGGGAGATGATGTTCCAACAGTCCAGATTTATTTACAAGGGTTTGGCAAGATCTTACAGCCAAAGTGAGCAGATGTAACAGTCATGACCGAAGCTCCCTTGTGTGGGTGGGGATGGCAGATTTAACCTGTGCGCAGTGATTACCGCACTACGCACAGGTGCAGCCACTCCTGTTCCTGGGGCCAATTATCTAATTCTTAACCAATTATCCAATTGGCCAGGTCTAATTAGCTTGACCCAGGGCAGGTGTGGCTGCTTAAACCAGCCATCCCCACACCACAATCAGTTAAAACTTTTTTTTTTGTCTCTTTTTATGTAACTGACTGCAATATACCACACTAAGCACAACGTGAACTACATGGCATACATGGCTGTTTCTGACATGGCCTGGTTTCACAGATGCATATTAAGCTAAGTCCTGGAGTTTTGTATGGAGAATCTCCACTCAAAATTGAATTGGCTAGTGCTAGCCCTAATATGTGTCTGTGTAACTGGACCAATGTTCCTTAAGAGGGTGGATAATCCATCTTAACATGAAAAGCACCTAATAAGCAAAAATGAACACCTTGTGGGGAAAAAAATCTGGGATTGCACCTGTGATTGGAACAAAACCGGCATACTACAGGGAATCTCCAGGACGGTGGTTGGGAACCACTGCTCCAGGACTTAAGTTTGATGTTCCCGGTTTAAATCAGATATCTGGTAAATCAGGTAACCCAGGTGCTGATGAGCAACAGGATCCTCTGGTTTTAGTTTTTGCAGTCAGGTATCACTGGATCTTGCATGACATGCCACGCATATCTTGATGTGTGTTCCCACTGGCTTCAGGCGTGCATGTATTTGGAAGAGGTTACAACATCTTAGAAACAAACCATTGGTCTGTCAGTTCTTTGTTTCGTTGTCTGCTCATACCAATGCAGACATTAAATTCACACGCGAGGCGTGCTCATTACGTTCGTAATGGGAGCCCAACTTCTATTTCAAAATGTCAATGCATTCTACAACTGACAGAATTTAATCCACATGTCTTATTTCAAGCGGAAATAAGAAAGGTGAATTTATTACTACATCCATTCTCTTCTCCGAAATAAATAAAAACTATAACCACACCCCACCCACAGGAAATAAACACACACAAAGGCACCAAATCGTTCATCCTGTTCACAGGAGGCCGATATGAATTTGGATCCAGCACTGACCTAATAGACTGTTTGTACAGCAAAAATGCAGCCTATTTGGACACCAAAATGATACTGTGGTCTTAGGCAGCGGATACTGTGAAGCCCTCGGTCGCGTGCGGACTGCGGACATCAAGGTTGGCGAAATAAAGTTTGCTTAACGAGACACGGCAGTTCTCACGTCCTGAGAGAATTCGGAATGTTCTCTTCCAGCAATCGATAGCCTACTGTTAAAACCAGTCCGCCAAAACTCCCATAACCAGTTAAACAGTTGATAGCATCAACGAATATCGGCCACACCCCAAGACCCAAGACCGACCAGGGGCTTGTGGATGCGTGAATGATATCATGGCAAACCGTTTTCTGTTCGAGTCTCGCAAACAGCGAAATGTTTTCGATCAGTTCCTTCAATCGTATTTACTTAATGGACAGGCTAATAGGAGGGCAAAAGGCGGGGTTATCAGTCAAAACCTTTCAGGCATGCCAGACATTAAGCTATACTGCTATAATAACCATTTACACTCTTACAATAATTATCGATAAAAGTGGACACCACTATTACCCAAAAGTATTGACAGAGGTGGGTAACCCGGCTTCAAAGAGTAAAAAGACTGACCATGTATTTGCTCCACCACCATGCACTAAACCAGCTGACTCTAATTAGCATAACTCTTCAGCATGATGGGAGACCTAATTATTGTAATCAGCTGGTTTAGTGCATGGTGGTGGAGCAAATACATGGTCAGTCTTTTTACTCTTTGAAGCCGAGTTACCCACCTCGGAGTATTGATGTGGAAATTTGTGAGCACGGATTAGTAGCCTAAATTGTATCTCTCTTGCTCTCTCCTCTCTTGCTGTCTCCTCTCTCGGTCCACAGTGGCTATACAAAGTAAGTAAACTTTGCTGTGGGGAGGTGATGCTGTGACTTTGCTGTGGGGAGGTGGTGCTGTAACTTTGCTGTGGGGTGGTGGTGCTGTAACCTTGCTGTGGGCATGGCCGTACCCACCATTGAGGTCACCGAGGTCAGGACCTCTGTATTTTTTCCGAGGTGTATATAATGAAAGTCGTGAAATTGTCTAAAAATAACTTTGCACGGCAAAGATATTGTACAACGCCAAGATAACCGACTCATCTGATCACCGTCATTGCTTGTGTGTGCGCGTGGGTGGGTGGTGAAGTGGATGATCTTGTCGTTACTACAAATTTGTGAGCACGGATTAGTAGCCTAAATTGTATCTCTCTTGCTCTCTCCTCTCTTGCTGTCTCCTCTCTCGGTCCACAGTGGCTATACAAAGTAAGTAAACTTTGCTGTGGGGTGGTGAAGTGGATGATCTTGTCGTTACTACAAATTTGTGAGCACGGATTAGTAGCCTAAATTGTATCTCTCTTGCTCTCTCCTCTCTTGCTGTCTCCTCTCTCGGTCCACAGTGTTTAGAAAACGTAAGTAAACTTTGCTGTGGGGTGATGGTGCTGTGACTTTGCTGTGGGGTGGTGGTGCTGTGACTTTGCTGTGGGGTGGTGGTGCTGTGACTTTGCTGTGGGGTGGTGGTGCTGTAACTTTGCTGTGGGGTGGTGGTGCTGTAACTTTGCTGTGGGGGGGAGATGGTGCTGTGACTTAGTGTTTGTGGTCGGTCATTAAAATGATCCCATTTCCCCCCTCAGCTTTGACCTGTAACCAGTGCAGTGTGGGCCTTTTTGGAACATGTCTGAACCCTGACTCTGTGGAATGTGATGCCTCGGCACCCAACTGCTACACTGCAAAAGCAGGTAGGGACACCTGTACCCCCACCTGCAGACTGCCCCCCCCCCCTTATTATAGGCATAGTGCAGATATACTTATCCTGCAATGCTTACTTTCTTTCTGTGCACAATCCATTTATACAAATTCATATCTTTTTACTGATATCCCTAATCATAAAACTTTGTCTTGATTTAATGTTAAGATGTGTCATTATACATCAGTAAGCTTGAATGCACTGGAAATATTAATCCTTGATTTAGTAGTTACAATGACAAATTAACCTATAGAATTATGAATGTTACATGAACTGTAAACCCTGTTCCTTGATTGGAATATTTAGCAATAAAAAAACATTGAGATTAAATGCAGTATTACATTGATTTCTAATGGAGCCAATGAAAGCAGTTCAGCAAGAAGTGGCATCACAGTGACTACTGAGCACCCCCCCCCCCCCCCCCCCCCCCTTTCCCTCCCGACAGAGTTTCCCTCCATCTCCGGATTCCTGGGCTTCAACACTCAGGGCTGCCTTGACTCCGCCGCCTGCAACTCCACCACCAACGGCACAATTTTGGGCGCCATGTACACGGTCACCCGCACCTGCTGCATCACAGACAAGTGCAACCCAGTGGTCAGCGGGGCTGGCTCTGTCCAGCTATCTCTGACTGCTGCTGCTAGCGCCGCCCTGGTGGCCTGTGTGTGGAGCAGCTGGCAATACTAAACACTGCAGTGCACAGCCAGACAGAGGTCACCCCTGCTCAAACAGCCTGTAATCACATTCATCTTGATCTCATTATGAACTGATTTAACACACACACACACACACACACACACACGAAACTGGGTTGACTCCTTTTCTGACCACACGGTCTATTCAAACCCATCTGACACTGGTTTCAACATTGGAATGTGCACCATGACATCGATAAGCCCACAAACCTTTCACCCTTCAGTCTGTAGAGAGAGAGTCTACTTTGCTTCCTTGTCAAGGTTGATTTTGGATTTTGATGTCGATCATGCAGCCAAAGCGTCATGCAGGGTCTTACACTCACACACCCACTCCTCTGTGGAATATGACGGCTCCACTCAACTCTTTACACAGTCGTTTGGGTCACTTTCTGTACCTCTGATCACTGTGGGATGCTTGTTCTGAGTGGTAGAACTCTTAACCAAAGTGTATTTATAAACCCTGACCTGTTTTGATTGATGCTTTTGCTGCGACTTGGAAGTTGAACAATGTAGTGTTTCATTACCAACACTGAATTCTTAAAACTCTTTTTAGCTTGTCTTTTTAAACCTGTATTTCGCGTGAATATGTATCTTTGAATGACTGCATCTCTAACGTTTAATAAAGACATTGTTTGAAATGCACACCTGTTCACGTTGTTTGTTAGCCTTACACAGTCTGTCCCTGATGTACTGGTCAGTGCGGTATATTGCAGTGGTCATGTGACCCAAAAGCAGCACTGACACATTATAAAATAATATTTAGCAGTATTTATTTCTTTAAGTGTTGTATTATTGTGAAGCAGCCATAATTTTTGTATGTTTGCTCATAATAACCTTATATATAATATATCTTTTTATTTAAAGAGAGGTAAATATATTATGGGTAAAATACAGGTGGAGTGCGAGTTCTGCGGTTGGCCACAGGGTGGTGCTGCTGTGCACTGAGACGTCTTAAAATGAGGTGTGGTCAGGCGCATTGTTGGCGCATTGCTATCTTGAGGCAGTGGAAAGAAATTGTGCGATTGACCAACAGAAACCTAGTCTCAAGTGAATGGTGCAGTATTTTACTGTTATTTTAACGGCGCATTAAGATAGTAATATGCGCCTACATAGGCGGGTGCACAACGCGCGGTATTTAAAAAAAGATACATGTCATAATGGTTAGTCATATTTATCAGAATATTTATCAGAATACTTGACAAATCCGGCTGTATAATAGCAATCCGCCAAAGTGCAAGTGCACCTGGCTTTTAAAGGGAATGAGAGATGACACTGATTTATTTCATGTTATGCCAAAAACACACCTATGATTAATTAAGAGACAACCCCTTTGAACCATGCGCCTTACTTTGCGCTCAGATTATCCGCCGTTAAACGTGCATGCATGTGTTTGTGTGTGTGTGTGTGTGTGTGCCTGTGTGCACGCCTGTGTGTGTGTGCCTGTGTGCATGCCTGTGTGTGCATGCGTGTGTGTGTGTGTGTATGCTGTGAACTCCGCAGCATGACCCTTTGATTCACCACCGTCTCTCTGCAGCTCTTTGCATTACATTACATTCTATTCCACTGAAGATCAACGGTACAACGTCAGTTCATTTCCTTACCCATTATACTACATTGGTGCTCCTTCCATACTCTGCCACCAACATAACCAAACATCACAGCCAAATCCTGCTGTCACCCAATGCACTACCTCTGAAAGGTATTTTTAAAAAGAAATTAAGATGTGCAAACCCGATGTGAGCAGACTACACATTCATGATAAACAGCGAGGCACATTGGCTCCATGAGCACTATGGCAAACAGGCCTGTGATTGGCTGCTCGATCATCACAGTCCCCGTTCAACAGGAAGTGTGCTGTCCACTCTCGCTCTATGTAAATAGAGTAGTGATGTCATAATGAAACGGTTCCGCGTAAAGTGTTGTGGGAAGAGAAGCTTGTGAGGTTGCAGGTTTAAAGCCCAGGGGGTGCACTGCCTTATTCACAAAGTGGGACTTTTGTTCAGTCAGATTTCATCCAATTTAAAATATTTCCAAATGTTATTTGTTGCCAAACTCCTGAATCCCACTTCATTAAATATCCTCTTGATTGGCTTCAATAAACTAAATGTGATGCCTTTTAAATAGTTAATACTGTTTGTATGACCTTATTGATTATTTATTAGATAATAAAGACACATGAGTGCAAATGCATAATGAGCTCATTTCATAACTGCAATGCCAAATATGGGTGTACAAAACAGGAAGTCACACAGTCATACACACATAGAGTTTGGAGTATGAGCCTTCCTTAAACCAAAAATGGGCAGAACTACAAAAATCATATGGACTTGCAGGTTTCAGCCATGCATGTTCTGCTGTGGAAAGCAATGCCATTTGATTGGTTTAAGTGAGTCAAAGATTGACAGCTCACTGTAGCCCCACCCATTATAGCGTTTATGAAACCTTATTCTCCTGTCCTTATAGAAAATCATTCATCCAATCAGAGGCAACAGGCCTACGGACAGACAAGCATATGTACCACTGATGCTATTGTATAGTTTACAAATGTCCTCTTTCCTTTTTTAAAAAGCTGTATTGAGTTGCAACATGTGGTAGTGCCCAATGTATGGGCATGAGATCAATGTATATATCATATTAGTAATAATTTCATAATGCTTCATAAAGCCAGGGGTGTTCGACACCAGTCATGGAGGGGGCGCTGTGTCTGCAGGTTTAACTCCAGTCCTGGAGGGGGCGCTGTGTCTGCAGGTTTAACTCCAGTTCTGGAGGGGGCGCTGTGTCTGCAGGTTTAACTCAAGTCCTGGAGGTGGTGCTGTGTCTGCAGGTTTAACTCCAGTCCTGGAGGTGGTGCTGTGTCTGCACGTTAAACTCCAGTCCTGGAGGGGGCGCTGTGTTTGCAAGTTTAACTCCAGGCCTGGAGGGAGATGCTGTGCCTGCAGGTTTACCTCCAGTCCTGGAGGGGGTGCTGTATCAGCAAGTTTAACTTCAGTCCTGGAAGCCCCCAAGTGCCTGTTGGTCTTGGTGTTTCAGCACTTAAGTGACTAATGTAAATCACTGATTGGCCATCCAAAAAGGCGGTGCAGATTGGATGGTGCAGATTTTTCTTTTTTTTTTTAGCCCAGCACCATGACTCCTGATTCAAGTATTAACTAATCACAGTCTTCAATCAAGACCTTTGTAAGTAGAATTACATCAGCTAATGCTTGTGGTGAGGGCAGGGTCATAGGCAGAGGTCTGTAATCCTGGTCCAGGAGCGCCACAGCCCCATTGCTGGTTTTCTTTGTTGCTCGGCACTGACGCGATTAATTAAAGCAATTGATTTCGGAGTTCAGAGCTCATCTCGCCAGGAGATTCTTGGATCTGAAAGGACAAACCCAGCAAGAAACAGTGTGGATCCCCAAGACCCGGGAAGCCTATTATCTGGGTTAAAGAAACTTCCTGGATCCAGCCAACAGGATCAAGGCTGAACAGGTGTGTTTTGACTTGTCGACAAAACTGAAAATCCCAGAACATTGTAATCCAGGCCTGCATATGTGATATGTGTAATAAGTGTCTGTGTCTCTGTGGAAAGGTTAACAGCATTTCACAGATATATATATTTTTTTGATTGCACAAGGAGGAAAATTTAGAAATTTTGAATGATCTCATCTGCGGAGCGTTTCGAGCGACCCAGTTTCCAACCCCACCTGAGAGGGAATCCGGGGCGTTCCGTACACTTCCCCAAACTTCCTGTGAAGAGATAAGAGTGTGTGTCTTTGTTCTGAGAAATTCCAGAAAAAAATATTTGCTGTACAACTTCCAATAACTGATGCTGCCAAACAAAAGGTGCCTTCAAAAACCCCTGTTCTCCAATCAGAGGGTTGTGATCTGATACAGGTGCGCCGTGAGATTATGTAGATTTATATAAAACACAGAAGTGCTGTGAGACCGGTTATGTAAGATACAGATGTACTGTGTGACAGGTGTGGCCAGGTACAGGTGTGCTGTGAGACAGGTGTGGCCAGGTAGAGGTGTGCTGAGAGACAGGTGTGGCCAGGTAGAGGTGTGCTGTGAGACAGGTGTGGCCAGGTAGAGGTGTGCTGAGAGACAGGTGTGGCCAGGTACAGGTGTGCTGTGAGACAGGTGTGGCCAGGTAGAGGTGTCCTGTGAGACAGGTTATGTAAGATACAGATGTGCTGTGAGACAGGTGTGGCCAGGTACAGGTGTGCTGTGAGATAGGTGTGGCCAGGTAGAGGTGTGCTGAGAGACAGGTGTGGCCAGGTACAGGTGTGCTGTGAGACAGGTGTGGCCAGGTAGAGGTGTGCTGAGAGACAGGTGTGGCCAGGTAGAGGTGTGCTGAGAGACAGGTGTGGCCAGGTAGAGGTGTGCTGTGAGACAGGTGTGGCCAGGTACAGGTGTGTTGTGAGACAGGTGTGGCCAGGTACAGGTGTGCTGTGAGACAGGTGTGGCCAGGTACAGGTGTGCTGTGAGACAGGTGTGGCCAGGTACAGGTGTGCTCACGCTCACCTGTGGACGTCCAGCTCCTTGGACAGGCTGTTCTTGAGGTTCTCCATTGCTTCATTTGTCTTCTTCTGCACCTGAACCTCCGTCTTCAAGTCATGTAGACTCTGCTCCAGTACCTCCAGGGCTTCCTGGGAGGAGATGGAGAGAGCCAATCCCCACAGAGGACATGTCACCAGCCAATCGCCACAAAGGACATTACCTCACTAGCCAATCGCCACAGAGAATAACACATCACCAGCAAATCACTACAGAGGATAATACCTCACCAGCCAATCACCACAGAGGACAGCATGTCACCAGCCAGATTTTCCACTGGTTTCCTCAGAGCACCCACAAACCCGCAAAGGCTCCTTCATATCTCTCCCCAGCCCCCCCACACCCCCACACCCCCACACCCCCGTACCTTCTCTCCTCCGCCATCCATTCCACGCTGTCTTGATTAACCCTAATTCTAACCCTACCCACCCCCCCCCCCATATATTTAAAAATATATCCACTTCCATAAGGGTGCCCTCACCAATTTGCTGACCCCTACTCCACTAGCCAATCTCCGCCCCAATATCCCACACCCACCCACCAGTTCTGCTCAACATTCATCCGTACCCCTTCACAACCCCCATGTCATGTACCCCCCCCATGTCATGTATCTTGCGATGATTACAAGACATACGATAAAGAGCTACAACGTCAAGATGAAGATGCAAGTGCAACCTGAATGTGCCAGAAGATCAAGACACAGGAGACACATGTGAGTGATAATAGATTGGGGGTAACCCTGCAGAGGAGTCCTGATAGTGCTAGTCAAGCCCCCACCCGTGCCCACCCAAGTGCCCCATTACTGCCCCCTGCCCTCCTTACCCGGTACTGCGCCACATTCTCCTCCCTCTCCCGTTCCATGAGGGCGACCCTCTCCTCCATACAGGCTCTCTGGAGCTCCAGGGCCTGGACCTCCTCCCTCAGAGGCGCGATGCGGACCCTCAGGTCCTTCGCCTCCTCCCTCTGCCTCCGCAGCGCCTCCTCCCCCCACTGCCTCCTCCGGAGCAGGGCCAGGAGCCGGGGCTCGTAGTGCTGCTCCAGAGCCTGGACCCCACCCCGCAGGTACTGCTGGAGGTCCAGGGAGAAGCGACGGCAGTGCGTGAGGTCGCTGCGGGGTCGCCGCCGTCGGCCCGCTGCCTGGGCCTGCTCCCGCACCGCCCGCAGCTGATCCTGCTGCTCCTCCCGCAGCTGAGACGCCTCCTCCGTCAGCTCCTGGATCTGCACTGTCAGCTCCTCCTGAGGAGCAGAAAAAGAACCCATCACCAACGGGGGTTTTAACCACCACCCGGGGATTCAACCCATGACCACCTGGGTATTTAACCAATCACCACCTGGGGACAAAACCCATCACCATCTGGGGATTCAACCCATCACCACCTGAGATTAAACCCATCGCCCCCAGGGGATATATCCCATCATCACCCGGGGATTTAATGCATCACCACCTGGGGATATAACCCATCACCACCTAGGGATTTAACCCATCGCCACCTGGGGAATAGTACCCACCATCAACGGGGGATTGTGCCCATTTTCACCTGGAGAATTAGCCAATTCATTCAAATGGTGGGTCAGAAGGTGCTGTAATTTCTACAAGGTGAAACTGACGTGTGTAAAAATATTCTTAAATAAAAGCTGAGAATGCACACTTTTTATTTGAATTATTTGAAGAAATCATTTGTCCCAAATGTTATGGAGCTCATTATGCGTGTGTGTGTGTGTGTCTGTGTATGTGTGTTTGGTGTACTGTTCGGTGCCGTATTTGGGTATTGTACTCAGGTGTGTGTGAGTTTGGGTTACCTGTTTACCTGTGTGATTGCAAATTGCGCCACCTCGTGTTGCTGGGTTGCCAGCGTGACCTGGCTCTGGATGCAGTCCCTGGCAACCAGGAAGAGCCGCCTCTTCACCTGCCACACCTGCTCCTGCAGGCTCTGCCTCTCCAGCTCCGCCCGCGTGAGGAGTTTACGGGCCTTGCCAAGCTCCGCCCTCAGCGCCTGCGTGGCCCGCGCCATTGGCTGCTCCAGCAGCAGCAGCTGTGCGACCCGCGCGTCCCGCTGCAGCTCCAGGAGCTTCACCTCGCCGATGCACCCCTCGAACCGGGGCCCCGCCTCTTCCAGGCACCCCTCCATGTAGGACACCACCTCCTTCGAGCGCCTCTCCACCTGGGACAGCACCTCCCTCACACGCTCCTCCGTCGGGGGCCACCCGTCGTCAGGCCCCTCCCCTTTCCCGCTCGCGTCCGACTCCGAGGCGCGGTTCGCCTCTTCTTCCTCCTCCTTCACCCGCAGCGGCTCACCGGCCTCCATCGCCCGCCTGAGAAATAGGAAGAGGAAGATGCCTTTTTTTTTTTTCTGAATTGTATGTTTCAATGTATGTATGTATATATGTATGCATGTACCACCTATTGTAAAGCGTCTTTGAGTTCATGAACAGCGCTATACAAATAAATTTATTATTATTATTATTATTATTATTATTATTTCACTGAGAGTTAAGAACAGCTCTTACCTCAAAACATCAACTGAATATATTTGACCTCTCAATCATGCGGAGGGTAATTCAGTTGAAAATAGCAACATGTTTACTAAGAAATGTGTTGGCATATTTAAACCCAATATACTGTATAAATACATAGCTTTATGTTTCATTGTATGCTTGTATGAAGAAAAAACTGTAAAGCAGCATTAGCCTGTGCATTTTTTTGAACACGTTTGCGGTGGCAAGGGGACCGGAAGCTTTCGGCCAGCGGTTTTGCTTTGAAGATGCGCCGCTTTGAGCGGAGAGCTAAGGCTCTTCGCTGCCCGGGCTCAGGCTAGACTTAGCTTGAGCAAAAAACCAGCAGCGCGCGAAACGTGTCGAGACGAGACGCTATCATCACCGGGCCTCGGGCCGGCGTAACGAACGGGTACATCGGTTTCTACGAAAAACGGCACGGCTGTGACTCGGGCCCGTTCCGCTCTGAGAGCCGAGATCGAGGGCTTCGTTCTCCCAGAGGTAAGATTTTTTAAAGAGATATAAATCGGGATTCTGGGGCACTGCTCCTGCAGAGCTATATCTAGCGTCTTGAATTCCTGTATCGTACGCGGCGTCCGACGTACGGTCGGACCGGGGGGGCGTGCGTGAAAACCTCCGCAGGTGCGTTCGGGCGCAGGGCGCGGACGCCTCGGGAAGATTCGCGGCGCATTCCGACAGAAGCCTCGCCCGTTCGCGATCAGCCGCCTTGCGCAGAGGATCATGGGTAATGCAGTAGTAAAGTAGTCCAAGATTAAATCCTGCCTGCCCAGGCTTCTCTGACTAACCAACAATGCACAGCATGAGTCATATAACATACAGGGTTATTTCATGTAAAATACAGCGGATTTCGCACACAACACAGTTGCATTTCACATAGTGTACAGCGCATTTCACCCAAGATGGCTGTCTATGCTGGCAGGAACTACAGCAGTGAGCATTTAAGAAACACCACAGCCGCGACACAGACCTGTGCCCAATGAAATGAAAGCAGGAACTGGGATCCCCCCCATCCCCCACCCCACCCCAGGTGAGGCGCACAGGTGCCTCAGCACAGTCTGAGCTTACCTCTAGGTACGCGACACAAGCTGAATGTGCTTAGACTCGGATGTTTACTCCTGTCAGTGCAGTCCTGCCATGGCCCGAAGCCGCCCCCACCCCCCCTCCACCCCCAACAAGAGCCGATACAGAGGAGACACCTCTTCCCAAAAACCCAGGGTCTGTTTCCACACACCCCTCTTGGCTTTTAGGCCGCAGCCCGGAGCCCAGCTGTCCCAGCAGAACGTGGAGAAGGAGAGAGGGAGATAGGGAGGAAAGAGAAAGAGGAGAGAAGGTGAAGAGAAAGTGGAGAGAAAGAAAGGAGTGTTTCCTGTGTTTGCTCTCTGATCGTGCTGCTGTGCGTCTCCAGGATCTCTGTGACTCTGTTTGTGTTTATTAATAAATAGGGTTTCGAGACTGGGGGGGGGGGGGGGGCGGGGGTGGCGGTACACAAGCTGCTTGGCACAAGGATATGCCCTCCCCCCCCACCCTCCCCACACCCCATGCAGGGCTAGCTGAGAGGCAGAGTGAGACAGGAGGGTGGGGGTGGGCAGGCACTCCGACATTACTCACGGCAGTGCTGACCTGTCTCCATGCTGTCCATTTCTGGGCCCAGCAGGGGGGGAAGGCAGGTTATATTTAGATAAACCAGAGAACTGCCGCCCCAGCTTCCTCCTGCCACCCCTCCCCCAGAAGTGCATGAATTAAGCTGAGCTGGGGAGATATACTGTTCTCTTCCACATCCAACCCAAAACACATCTCAGTGAGAGAGAGAGAGAGAGAGAGAGAATGAGAAAGAGAGAGAGAGAGACGGGGGGGGGTTCTTGCTCAAGTGAAGATTAGGCCTAAAGCCAGACCTCAAATTTCTGTGAGAGACAAACAGCCATCAACTGCCAGCGATTGCTCTGCATTATGGAGTGAAAATTATAGCTGCAAAACACTGGAGGGGTTTCAAACGAGAGAAAAGTTTTGCCTCATTCAGCTGCTTATTCCCAACCCACCGACAGACCAGGATTCTGTGTCGTAAACCTACCTTTGTGACGGAATACAATGCCTATATAGTTATGCAATGAAAACATACTTCAGCACATTCACATGCAGTGCAGTGTGATGGTAAAAGGAGCTGGGCTTATAACCTAAAGAGGTTGCAGGTTTGATTCCCAGGTAGGGCGCTGCCATTGTACCCATGAGTGAGGTACTTAACATAAATACATTCAGTATTGCATACGTGAATGCTATGTATCATTGTTGTTAATTGATACTATATAAAAACGCTGCTCTGGACAAGAGTGCCTGCTAAATGCCAATGGCGTTAATGCTAATTTATACCTTACATATTTATATTGAGCATAATATATCAATTACGGTGGACATTTATGTTTATTGAGAAATATAAAAGTATGTAATTTTACAGTGTATTCTACAATGTATAAATGTATGCATAACTAAATCTAATACACGGAAGCTATTTCTTGCCATATGATTTCATACTGGTTTAATAAGTTTAATAAGGGTGTTTCTTACTTTTTGACCTGTGTTTATCTGGCGATTACCTATACTAGCCACTAGAGGGAGGTAAAACTTAACTAAAGAGGCACAAACATTTTCCTTTAAGGTGTTTCGTGTCCTCACCTGTTTGGATAGCAACATGTAGGTATGCAGTATACCCAGCATTTTTTTTTTCATTCGGAACAGTTTTACAGGGCGTCAGCATGTAAAGCGATTGGGCAACTGGAGAGGCGACGCCAGAAAAAAATAAAACGCCAAACAGTGCAGGCCCTATTATCGTGGCATGGTGCAGTTCATTTTGCGGAAATGATTTACCTGAAGTCGCGAACGGGACGGAGTAACTAACTAATGGAGAACTTCGCGGAGGATCCACGTTTCGTGTTTCGCGTTGATGAAGAGGACTCCACATCAACAAATTAAACTCTGGATCCGTCCAAAGTTTTTTGGGAAGGAAACAGATTAAGGTACTGAATCCTCCCTTTTATGTTTGTTTCTGTTTAGATTTCAGTTTTGCCAACTATTTTAACACCGGAGTTTCGCATGAACACACGTCTCGTTGCAAATTTACTGAAGTTTAGCGAGTCTCGTGTTGGGAGTATGTTTAATAGGAAGAGGCGAATCATGAAGAGTATTAAGAAACATAACGTTCTTTGGAACCCGGGGCGGAACGAGGTTCAAATTTAGGTTGAATTTGGCCAAATCACTTTGTTAGCTGAAGACCAATTGCCTTCCTCGCACAGGATTTGAGTAACATTGCTACTTAAAGAGCTGATGACATACGTGAGAATTCGTAGAAAAATATAATTAGTGTCACAATTTCGACACTATTCCATTAGATATAAACGGTGGCTTCAGGGCGGACAAATCCAATTTGTGCACTTCAGTTCGCGATAATAGCATAAAGATCAAAACAAAATAAATAAAACTAACATAGCCCGAAATGTCAATAAAAACGCATAATAAAATCTGCCCTTTACTGAGAAAAGTAGGACAGCATTTCCATACATCTCAATAGCAGAAATCTTTGTTTTACTGAGCAGAAGAAGAGCGTGGACATCAGAACTGGCATTACGGCATTCCGTGAGGGGGTGGGGGGCGCACGCGCTTTTGCGGGACATTCAGGGGCAACCAGTCTCGTGCATAATCCTCGGTTTTTAATAGAAAGTTAAACAAGAAGCGGACCCGAACTCATTTCGTCTCCAGATGGAGAATTGTTAGGGTGCGGCTCTAGAAAAACAAGTTTGTGCACCAAGCCAAAACCAAAAACAATTCGCTGATTTAAAAAAAGGAACACACACACACACACACTCGCGCGCGCGGGCACACAAACTCACACAATCCAGGGTACATTCTCGGGCCACATGCATCTTTCCTTAAAACCGCCTGAAATGAGACATGAGAAAGGTTTGCTGGTGACTTTCTTTCGTGCGTGTCTGAACTTAAAACCACCTTGCGCAATCTCACGCGGAAAACAACGAAACGTCGAGTTATTCTGCTGTGATGTTCTGCTGTATTTTGCTCGTCTTTCAGTTTCTAGATAGCAAGGCGATTGTTTTTCCAGAGTAGGGCGCATTTATCTCCGGGAGGGGCATATCGATTAACCTGCGTTGAGATGCCCTTTCTGCTCATACGAGGGGGCAAACCCCCTTCACTTGAAAATGTTCAGGGTCTTGATTGATTTTTCCTCCGTGGACTTTGGTAGCTTTTATGCACGGGTACGATGACAACGATGAAATTGCCATATATTGGGCATTTTCAGAGTGTTTCGATGACTGTATCGCCCGTTGTGAGAGATATACCAACTATATCTGTGGCTGCTGCTCTGACCACTGTTTGACACTACTGCTCTGACCACTGCTCCACTCTTCTGCTCTGACCACTACTCCACACTTCTGCTCGGAACACTGCTCCACATTGCTGCTCTGACCACTACTCCACACTGCTGCTGTGATCACTGCTCCACACTTCTGCTCTGACCATTGCACCACACTGCTGCTGTGATCGCTGCTCCGTACTGCTGCTCTAACCACTACTCCACACTTCTGCTCGGAACGCTGCTCCACACTGCTGCTCTGACTACTTCTCCACACTGCTGTTGTGATCACTGCTCCACACTTCTGCTCTGACCACTGCTCCACACTGCTGCTCGGAACACTCCTCCACACTGCTGCTCTGACCACTACTCCACACTTCTGCTCGGAACACTGCTCCACACTTCTGCTCTTACCACCGCTTCATACTGCTGCTCTGCCCACTGCTTCGCACCGCTGCTCCACATTGCTCATCTAATTTACTGTCTAATCTAACTGCTCTAATTTAAGTTGCTAAGCCTGTCTGCAATTGTGTGCATACAGAGCAGTTGCCAGCTGTCAGGAAGACCATCCGCTCGTATTTTATCAATAGTTCACTAGTCCAAAGATAACGGACTGTGGGGGTATTGCCTCTTTCTGTCTCCAGCATAGTAAGACACCGGTTTTGAACAGCAGTGATAGTGATCATAGATTATTAACAGGAAGCAGGCATATTAGATAGCGTGTGAACATCACTGTTAAAAAAAAAATGGACATATCGATAATAAAATGAAAGGGTGATGATTATCCCCGTTGGGGGCTGTGTTTGTGTGCCGCAGTAGGTGTTTCGGCATGATCACCTTGCTGGCATCACGTCCTGTCCCGCCATGGGCCATTCTGATTCTGTTTACTCTGGCGCCCGTCCAACGCCACGTGAGTGGGACCCGTTTTCAGAAAGAACGTGTGAGAACAAAAAGGGTGCGTAGTGAGAAGACCGTGCCATTCAGTCCGACCGTGCTCACCGGTCACCTGCAAACTGGGGCACGTCCACGTGTTTCACTGGTGTCTGAAGGGTAAAAAAAAAAAAAAAAAAATCAAATGCACATTTGATGTCCATGTCTGGTGTGGGGGGGGGCTGTATAAAAAATTTAAAAAAACTACCAGCACAGTTTCAATTTGTGATTGGTTTTAGAAGCACCTTGGATGTTTTTTAGGTGTTTTTTCACTGGTTTTGGTTATACACTTTTCATACCCACGTTACAGTGTCCTCCGCCTGAGTGGGGCTGTTTCCTCTCGTTAGCCAGATGAATGTGTAATGACTGGGGTGTAGCATTCCCTGATAGGCAGTGTCAACGCTGCAGAGTTAATCATTTATTCATTTTTTTTGCCTCTTGAAACAAATTCTTCCTCCTTCCCTGTGTCTGTCCGCCATTGGTCTCCCTTTTCTCTTCTGCCCTCTACTCCTGCTTTCTCTTTCTCCTCATCCCCCTCTCTCTCCCCTGTCTCCTCTCTTCCTTCTGCACCATCCCGGTTCCCCTCTCTCATTCTCCCTCCTTCTCTCATGTTCCAGGAGACACAGGTTAATTTTACACCAGACCTCCTGTAATGGACCTGCATGGGCTATGCCTTGTAGAAGGGAGATAGTGGTTACAAATCATTCAGAGTCTCCTAGCATACCCGTGCCACCACCCCCAGCACTCTCTGGGGCCCCCTCATGCAGCCCTCTCAGTATGGGTCCCTTTGTGCAGTTCTCTCTGTGGGGTCCCCTCATGCAGTTCTTTCCGTGTGGGTCCCCTTGTGCAGCTCTTTCTGTGTGGGTCCCCTCGTGCAGCTCTTTCTGTGTGGGTCCCCTTGTGCAGCTCTTTCTGTGTGGGTCCCCTCATGCAGCTCTTTCTGTGTGGGTCCCCTTGTGCAGCTCTTTCTGTGTGGGTCCCCTCATGCAGTTCTTTCCGTGTGGGTCCCATCATGCAGCTCTTTCGGTGCGAGTACCCTCATTCAGCTCTGTTTTTACTCTTCATACTTCCATCGTAGGCTTCTCTCTCATTTTTGACCCCCCATCTGACCTGACCCCCCCCCCCCCCCCAGTCTCCGTGAATAAACACGAACACTAAGGCTCGCACTGACGCAGTCTGTTTTTGGGGAGCGGGCCGCAGCCCGTAATTAAGGAAGGAAGGAAGGCAGGCAGGTGTGACGTCCTGTGCTGGCACTGTTCCCTGGCACAGGGGGCCTCCTGCTCGCTCGTCACCGCAGAAATCACCCAAGGACGCGTGCGAGCCCTCCTCTCAGGGCACTCGCGTACCCTTTGGCCTGTAGGAGGGAGGGAGGCAGGCAGGGAGGGAGGGAGAAAAGCAGAGATAAGGAAGAGTGCGGTGGATGGAGGGAGAAGGAGGGAGAGAGAGAGAGAGAAAAGGGGGGGAAAGGTAGAGAGATGAGCGGTTGTCTTTCAGGAATGCTGCTGCCAGTCTGTGCAGGGCGCGACGCCGCGTGGGGATTGCTTCGCCCGCGCCGGCAGACTCGGCCGCCATCTTTTCCCGCTCTCTCCGCGGGGTTTTGTCGAGCTCAGCACATATTTCGCGTTTTGTCTTTGCAGGTTGGGGCTGCTTTTCTGATCGCCTCTGTCAGGTTTGTCTTAAGTGCTGCTTTATTAAGCGGTGATTTGATTTCGCTGTCCTTCTCAGTCCTCTTTCTTGTTTTTTCTTTTCCCCTTTCTTTCTTTCTTTTGTGATTTTGGAATGGGTGAGGTAATGGCTGAGGGCATCAAAGTTGCATATCTTTGGCAATGAGTGTCATTTCTGAATGGCTTGTGTAGCCTTACAGCATTACAGCATCGCGTGCAGGGTTGATTGACCTTGTGAAGGTTCCGATTGTGATGTCATAATGCCACTCCCCACCCTATTGGAAGGCAGCGATGAGAGTAATTCCAAACCCTGCTGAGCGATTGGTCTGGAGTCTGCGGTATTTGAACGCAACATATTTGCGAAGCCATACTGAGAACTTGGTAACTTGCCGAACTGTGAGTTCATATCTCGTGAAGAAAAATGAAAACAGACACTAAGTGGTGCAAAAGATTTCCCAGCAATCAGTGCACAAAATGTCAAATTTGTAACATATGGGACTGAACTCTGTGTTCTTGCACAGAATCTGTGGCGTGTTTACATTGTAGTTTAAAAAGGGACAGCGTTGATGGTAAATGGACTGCATTTATATAGCATTTTATCCAAAGCGCTTTACAGTTGATGCCTCTCATTCGCCAGAGCAGTTAGGGGTTAGGTGTCTTGCTCAAGGACACTTCGACACGCCCAGGACGTTTACAGTACCGTTACCTCAGAACAGGGGCATCATTGCAAAAGATTTCCCAGCAATCAGTGCACAAAATGTCAAATTTGTAACATATGGGACTGAACTGTGTTCTTGCACAGAATCTGTGGCGTGTTTACATTGTAGTTTAAAAAGGGACAGCGTTGATGGTAAATGGACTGCATTTATATAGCATTTTATCCAAAGCGCTTTACAGTTGATGCCTCTCATTCGCCAGAGCAGTTAGGGGTTAGGTGTCTTGCTCAAGGACACTTCGACACGCCCAGGACGTTTACAGTACCGTTACCTCAGAACAGGGGCATCATTTTTAGCTGGTAAACATACTGTAAAGTGTAAAATATACACACAATGTTTGCTCACAGTGTGTTCTATGTAACATTGTTGTCTCCCCTCTGTGTACAGCAGTGTGCAGTGATATTGCATTACGTTTGGCAGACCCTTTTATCCAAAGCGACGTACAGTGAGTGCATGTTGAAAGTCGCTGGAACGACTACAGAACACGGGTCAGATACGGTGCAGTGCTTCTAAAGCAGGGGTCCTCAATCTTATCCAGAAAGGGCCGGTGTGGGTGCAGGCTTTCATTCCAACCAAGCAGTTACACACCTGATTCAACTAATCAAGGTCCTTAGCAAAGACGCTAGTGTTTGATTAGTAGAATCCGGTGTGTAACTGCTTGGTTGGAATGAAAGCCTGCACCCACACCGGCCCTTTCTGGATAAGATTGAGGACCCCTGTTCTAAAGCATCAGTTATCCACAGCCATGAACATCAAGTGTTGTTCACAAGTCAGGACAATTGCAATATGAACATGACCCTCTGTCAGTGGAAACACAGGCCCACAGGATGTCCTGCCCTGTTCGGTCTCTCCCAGCATGCATCGGTATGTTTTGAAATGCAGACGTTTCCATACTGAGCTCCTAAGCGTTTCCAGTCTCTGCTCCTGAATCTCTCCTCATCGTTAAAGGCCCCCCCGCCCCCCCCCCCCACCGGTGTTGGGGAACCCTCTTTCCTATTCAGCCCTCGTTTTTACGGCTGTTTTTGTGGATGTTCCTCTCTCCGTTCCCCCCCCCCCCCCACACGGGTGGCACACTCGTCCGGTGTTCAAAGCTATGTGGAGGGGAAATCCCAGGCAGTCTGTTATTGTTCCAGTTTAACGGCTCTAGTGCGCAGTCTTTCGGAAACCATTGTGGCTCTGATTACGGTGGGCTTTAATTGTCCATTACGGCTCTGACACGCACAGGTTACAGTGGGCCTTAATTCTCCATTGCGCCACTGATGCGCACAGGTTACCGTGAGCTTTAATCCTCCATTACGGCTCTGACGCGCACAGGTTACCGTGAGCTTTAATTCTCCATCACGGCTCTGACGCGCACAGGTTACCGTGAGCTTTAATTCTCCATTACGGCTCTGACATGCAGGGGTTACAGTATGAGGTGGTCCGACAGCCTCTGCTCACATAGTCCTGCTGTGTTTAACTGGCTGTATACGCCAGTGCTCATTCACTGCTGGGAAAAATCTAGGATGCATATGCGGACTGCAGCATTGTGCTCTCCTGGCCTGGATCCAGTATTTCCTTGCCCTTAGACTCCAAAATAAGAGTTAGATTTTGTTGTTGTAGATGCAGATTAGCGAGAACCTTTTTTCTGATTGTGGAACTCGCCAAGCTGTGGGAGAGAAACAAATTTGTGTTTAATCAAAGTGTGGTGATGGGTGGTGACTGCTTTTTTTATTTAATTATTATTATTTATTTTGGAGGGGTTCAGTTGAGGAACAGCCTGCAAAATCCCTGGCCTTGTTCCATGCCGTGTTTTGCATGAAACCGGGACCCCAGATGTTGAAGCAGAACGTAAGGCTCCAGTGTCGGGCGTTTCTGTGCGGTGGAGGGGATTGCGAATGTGTGCCCAGCCAACACTTTGAAGGTCTGCCAGGGTTTTTGATTTACTGGTGCTCATGACTGGAAAGGGGGGGGGGGGGTGCGGGTGGCAGTGGCAGTGGGGGGAGGGGGTGGTAGTGGCAGTGAGGGTGGCAGTGGGGATGGGGATGATTGCGGCAGTGGGTGCCACATGCTTCACCTCAGAGAGCCACTCTTCCTTTGTTGGAGAGTCAGGTCTGGTGTCTGACCACAAATAGACCACGCCCACGTTGAGACTATGGGTGAGTGACAGGTCTTTAACCTCCTCCCCTCCCGGCCCCGATCCGAAGCCCAGATCGCAGTGAAATCTGCAGGTTCCTGCGGTACCGACCGTGCGCGGTCCTCACAAAGCAGTTAAAATCAGAGATCTGTGTAACCCACAGCGTGCGATCTGTAGGGTCCAGCCGGGTACGAGGTGGGAAAATCCAGGTTCAGAAAGTAAAAGCCCTCCGCAGTTTTTTTTTTGTTGTTGTCTACAGTCACTTGGATTTGCTGATTAGCACAATTTGTCAGCCAGGAGGGTGACGTAATTGGTGGAATCAGCGGCCTGAGTTCATTGGTGTGAACACGGCAGGACGGTGACTTTCTGACCCCTGGACTATTCGCCCCTGAGGGTAACCAGACGTCCCCGTTTTTTTTTTTGTTTTTTTTTTTTACCGGAGAGCCCTGTACCGCAGTCCCTTTTTCGCATGTCCCGAATAGCTCTGGGAAAATCTCGGTTTGTCCCAAATTTCTGTGGTACCATATTTCAGTGGCCTTTCTGACTATAATTGCCATTATTGTAGGCTCTTGTTACATTATGTACTCAGTCCCCTCCCCTGGGACCCAAGTCCTCCTGAGGCATGTCAGGCATTCATTACAGTGCTCCGGCTATTAAAACCTCCGTCAGTCTTAAAATGGCGCATAAAAATGGCTGGATGTTGTACGCAGCTCTTATGTAACAGATGAGTTGCTGTCAGTCCGGGACAACAGCCAATTGTTTGTAATCTGTTTTTTTTTTTTTTTTGTTTATTTGGAGTGAGGACATTGAGCGATTCTTAACCAGATGACTTCCACACAGCGCAAATCCACTGCACAGTAATTAAACAGAAGTGTTTTGCAGCACTGCACAAATCCTCAACACAGTAATTAAACAGGAGTGTTTGCAGCACAGCACGAATCATCAACACATTAAACAGGGAGTGTTTGTAAAACCCTAAGCTTTCATAAAGAAACTTTTGTTGGGGGCAGAGGGGGGGGGGGATAATAAAGGTTTCTTTAGTGGAGCGTTGGGTTGAGTCATTGCTACTGCTACTGTACAGTGGATTAGTCCAGTGTGCGGCCTGTACTTTTTATTTTTTAATTATTTTTATTTTTTAAAGAGCAATGGCCTGGGAGAGCCCTTCTCTCCTGTTCTGATAATGGCTCTGGGGACACACACATTTTTATTCAGGGCAGATGTAACTGTGGGAGTTTTTCGAGTTCGGTCCTGATTTACCGTACGTGCCGGTTTTACGCGAGCTGTCACATGCCCACGCATGTGACTGGCTCCTGATTGGCTCGCAGCGATCTGCTGCATCGAGAATTTACTTCAGGTGACAGGGAAAAGACAGTTAGTATAATTTAGATTTCTGATGTCTTTACGATCAGTAGTGTGTCTTTCTCATGCGCACACACACAAACACACACACATGTGCATGCACACACTCACTCATGTTTATGAACCCACTCCAACCTTAAAATAACCCTCATAAACAAACTCTAGTAAAAAAAAAAAAAAATATATATATATATATATATATATATATATATATATATACATATATATATATAAAATAACACTATAATTCTAATTTAAAACATAACACTTCACAGACCTAACAAACTTCCTGCCGTGACACCGCAAACCCACTCACATAAAAATGAAGCACCACGCTCCTCTATAAATAACCTATAAATGATTGTGAAACCTGGCGCTTGACTCCAGTGCAGAAGTCGCAGAAATGCCTCCTTCTGCGTTGTGACCGTGACACCACTGTTCTGTTCCAGTGCATTCTGGGAAGAAGCAGATGTGGTGTGCAAGTTTGTGGGGTGGGGGGTGGGTGGGGGGTGGGGGAGGCCACTGCAGGGTTGGGCTGTACGTGTGTCATATAGCCCTGCGGTTGACAACACGTTCCGACAGGACGCCGCGAAGTAAAGCGACACCAGATTACCTGAGTCGCAGGTGTGTGCGCTAACGACGCGCGTGCGCCACGCTAACTTCACAGAGCTTCGGCCGGCGCTGTGTGCCACAGGTGTGCGGTGGTAAAGGTGCGCTACGGTTCGACGTGCGGCACCGGCCTTGCCTTCCCCAGCGCTCCCGTTCTCCAGGCGAGCGCCGCCGACGTGCCACACCCTTACCTCCGCACGGCCCCGTCTCCGCGCGGCGCGAATATCCTTATGTAATGGCTGCTCGGCGTGTCGCTATGGAGACGCAGGCACAGAAGATAGGTTTTGTTTGCGCAAAGGTGCACCAGCAGCTGCGAATGACCTGCTTATATTCCGGTGCCGGGTGAAAGACGTGGGGCACGGACACTACTTAATGCCGGGTGTGTTTTCAGCGCATGTCATTTGCAGCGCATGTCGTGGACGTGTAGCATCCTGAATTTTGGGAAGTTATTCACCCGTCTCCCCCCAGTGGGACAGTCCTTGTCCGTTTGGCCGAAATTCAGGACGTCCTGGTGACTGTGGCCGCCCTACACGCAGTTGCATTCGGGGTGGGTGCAATTTTACGAAATCGAAAGGAGTGTGTGTACGGAGTGTGTGTACGGAGTGAGTGTGTGGAGTGTGTGAGTGTACGGAGTGAGTGTACGGAGTGAGTGTGTGGAGTGTGTGTACGGAGTGAGTGTATGGAGTGTGTGTACGGAGTGAGTGTACGGAGTGTGTGTGTGGAGTGAGTGTACGGAGTGTGTGTGTGGAGTGAGTGTACGGAGTGTGTGTGTGGAGTGAGTGAGTGAGTGTGTATACGGAGTGTGTGTACGGAGTGAGTGTACGGAGTGTGTGTGTGGAGTGAGTGAGTGAGTGTGTGTGTGGAGTGAGTGAGTGAGTGTGTATACGGAGTGTGTGTACGGAGTGAGTGTACGGAGTGTGTGTGTGGAGTGAGTGAGTGAGTGTACGGAGTGTGTGTGCAGAGTGAGTGTACGGAGTGTGTGTGTGGAGTGAGTGAGTGAGTGTGTATACGGAGTGTGTGTACGGAGTGAGTGTACGGAGTGTGTGTGTGGAGTGAGTGAGTGAGTGTACGGAGTGTGTGTGGAAAGGGTGAGGGTTTGATTCGGGGGTGTTCTGGGCTTTAGTGGTGACGGTTAGCCGACGGCGCTACTCCGGTGCCGATGGCCCGCGCTCTGCAGTCCTGTCGAAGCACGCCGGTCGAGGGGGAACGGACGGAGGAACCGCAGCCCCACCCATCCCGTTCACACCCTGCCCAAAACAAAGGCCCAAGCGCCACCACACCCTCCACCACCCAAACCGCTGCCAAGGGCGGGGCCTCGTCGCCTAGCAACAAGCCTTTTCCAGGGCACTGTCAACCTTACCTGTCTCACCAAGCACACTGTGGTATTATTATGATTATGATTATGATTATTATTATTAAGACGCTGCTTTTAAATGGCACCTTTCGTCTCATGATTTTATACTTCTTTCTGCTGAAGGAACTCAACTCTCCCCGTGTTCGTGTAGGTTTCCTCCGGATACTCCGTTTTCCTCGTACAGCAAAAAACATGCATGTCAGGTTAGGTACACTCCTGCCATTGTCCTTGACCAAGGCACTGGCCTCAGAACTGCAGTTGGTCCCCGGGCGCTGCACCGTGGCTGCCCACTGCTCCCAAGTAGCTAGGATGGGTTAAATGCTGAGGACAGATTACCCCAGGCAGTTTGATGAAATATATCTATCTTTCTGTCTAAGGTGTAGTGCTAACTTGTGTGATAAATGGCAGCCATTTTGTGCCAGAGACTACTAACCCCTTACAAACTACTCCCAGGCCAACCCCTTCTACACTACAACTCCCAGGCCAACCCCTTCTACACTACAACTCCCAGGCTAACCTCTTCTATACTACAACTCCCAGGCCAACCTCTTCTACACTACAACTCCCAGGCTAACCCATTTCAAACTTGAGAGTAGAAAACTTGAGAGTACAGCAGCTTTCGCACACGCCTCTTGTTCTAGATCAACACAGTAACACCTTACACAATACAAGACGTTCTAATGCTAATGCCTTTTCCGGTTGAACGACTTCTTCACCGATACCTTTGGCAACTCTTTAAAAACCTCACACTGACACTTTTCCCCGGTGCTCTACCGTCTGCCCGGGTAACCAGTTTCACAACACAGCTCCCAGGCTTGCTGCTCTGACTCCGTAACTCCCACACAGAGCCCTGTCGCCAGCCTGCCGATCGCTCTGAGGACTCCTTCCGCCACAGAAAAGTCCCGCAGATTGTCGTTAGCTACAGCCGCCGACTGCACCTTTGGGTCTTTGGGTGAAAAGGTTTTACCGCGGTCCGATTCCCCGAGTGGGAGTGAGCCGGTACTGGTTGTACACAGCTGTGAAGAAAATGAAGCCCGGAATAGCTGGTTGGCAGCAAAAAAAAAAAAAAAAAAACAGCACTGGACCGCCAGGACCGGAGCTGTCCACTCCAGGGTTAAGGGGTGGTGACGGTTGGGCACAGAGTGGCTGTGCTGCGTGGTTAGTGTCAGCTGGAATGTTTTAGAATCGAAAGGCAAACCGAAACCACTCTGTGCCCAACCGTCATGGCCTTGGTGCTGTTGTGTTGTTGACCAGGCTGTGTGAAGGTAACTCGAGGGGAGCCTTTCACACAGCTTGCAGGGTTTGGGGTAGGGCCGGGGGAAACGCTGGGGCGGGGTCCGAGTCTGCACGCTACCCTACTGTTCAGGATAGCTTTTGAGTACAGAGGATGAGAAAGGTGTCAAGTAGGCAAAAATTTTCCAAAATGGAGTTTACTTAAATTCCCGGGATGATGTACTTATTTCCGGGGGTTTTGCTGAGCATAATCGGGAGCGTACTTTTCAGGAAGTAAACAACCATTGTGGTCCGGTAAATATGACACACAAATATGACAAATATGATGTCGAGTAGAATGCACACTGCAGTGTGTTTACTGATGTCGAGTAGAATGCACACTCCAGTGTGTTTACTGATGTCGAGTAGAATGCACACTGCAGTGTGTTTACTGATGTCGAGTAGAATGCACACTGCAGTGTGTTAACTGATGTCGAGTAGAATGCACACTGCAGTGTGTTTACTGATGTCGAGTAGAATGCACACTGCAGTGTGTTTACTGATGTCGAGTAGAATGCACACTGCAGTGTGTTTACTGATGTCGAGTAGAATGCACACTGCAGTGTGTTTACTGATGTCGAGTAGAATGCACACTGCAGTGTGTTTACTGATGTCGAGTAGAATGCACACTGCAGTGTGTTTACTGATGTCGAGTAGAATGCACACTGCAGTGTGTTTACTGATGGCGAGTAGAATGCACACTGCAGTGTGTTTACTGATGTCGAGTAGAATGCACACTGCAGTGTGTTTACTGATGTTGAGTAGAATGCACACTGCAGTGTGTTTACTGATGTTGAGTAGAATGCACACTGCAGTGTGTTTACTGATGTTGAGTAGAATGCACACTGCAGTGTGTTTACTGATGTTGAGTAGAATGCACACTGCAGTGTGTTTACTGATGTTGAGTAGAATGCACACTGCAGTGTGTTTACTGATGTTGAGTAGAATGCACACTGCAGTGTTTCCAGTCTTTCCTGAAGGAGCAAGCTTGGATCAGCACTTCCTTAAGGATATGTTAGACCAGTTTTTTATTTTTGAATGACGTTTGAGTTTTTGCCACTCTCCTCCCCATACCACAAGGGACAAGGCGTCATTCCACTGTGGACTGATTTCGAAAACTGCTCGCATACTTGCTGGGTTTTTTTTTTTTTTTTTTTTTTCATTTGCCATTGACGTTTTCACCTCAAGGCCTTTCTGGAAAACAGAATGAAAACAAACGAGAGCCACACACTGCGTAAACAATCACTGTAGCTCTATCTCTCTTTCTCTCTATCTCTCTTGCACACACACACACGCGCGCGCGCGCACACACACACACAAACTGTAATGAACAATCACTACGGCTTCTGTATTTTTTTCTTATCCTCTGTTCTATCTGTCTTCCTCTCTCACCTTTTCTTCTTCTCTCAATTTAGTACCTTTTGAAGCTGATAAGAGGTCAGGTCTCTCTTTCTCTTCCTTCTTTTCTTTCCCTGTCCTCCCTCTCTCTTCCCCCCCCTCCCCCCTCTCTCTCTCTCTTTTTGTGGTGTGAAAGTTGGCAGGACTGCAGTGCGGTTGGGCTTCTCTTCCTGCTCGAGAGCAAGGCCATGTGTTTGTGAAAGGAGACGAAGGCATCGTGTTGGGACCTGTGTTTGCTGAGTGGCGGATGGGGCGGGGCCAAATGTGCTGTGGGGGCGGGGCTGTAGATAATGTGCGTCAAGCTCAGAACCAGATCCTCTGCCAGCTTCTTTTGGTTCTACATGCAGAGTGAAGACGCGCGCGTACACACACACACATGCTCACAAACATGATTAAGAGTGTGTTCAATGTGTAGATGACAGTGTGCATTATGCATTGGGTGCATGTGTGGTGTGTTGTGTGTGCTTGTTTTATTGGTGGTGTGTTGATGGCAATAATTGAGAACTCTTTTGTAATTACCCACAACCCCCCAGGTGGGCTTCAGGCTGGGTACCTGCTGGGTTCATGTCGTTACCCTGTCCAAAAAAACCACAGAAAACAAGCTGGGCTTAGCTGCTACAAAACTTACAAACTTGCAGAGGTGAGCAAGACGTGTTAACCTGACTCAGGCGTGTGTGTTAATTCTGATGTACATGTTTCCACGCTGTGTACACGCTGGAAAGCTTATTTCTGCTTTAGAAGGGTGAAGCAGCCCATTGGTTGTTACAACACTGGTCTGGTCGCAAAATTGCCCAAGGCTGTGTCCATGACAACAAGGTGTTAATGATTGTGGCCATGAATCAGAAGGTGGGTTTTGTGTAGGTGGTGCCTGTTGGTTCGTGGTGAGTCACGCGCACGGACTTGACTGTGTCTGCGGTTTTTAAGGTTTCCTTTTTTTTGAGTGGCTACTGCTGAGTTCTGTAACTGCACTGGGATCCAGTGGTTTCTAGGGGGTGGAGTTCCAAGCTTTGAAGGAAAGCATTTGATTGGTTCACCCACAATCGTGTATAAGTTGTAAGAGCAGCAGCGACTGGGTCCCTTGTTTATCACGTCGCCATGGTGACGTTTCACATGACTGGACTGCTTTGTGATGTGGGTGGGAAATGTCCCAGCTGTGACCCCCCCCCCCCCCCCCCCCCCCCCGCTGCTGCTCATGGAAAGTCTCTGACTCACCTTTGTCTGATGTCACCCACAACCCCCCCCCCGCCCCCCGGCCTTCCCATGATGCATCTGTTTAAAAGAGAAATAAAGAATGGAGAGAAAGAAGAAGGGAGAGAGCGGAAAGAAAAGCAGATTGAGTGAGTGAATGAGGCCTCTTTTCTGATGTCTGGTGCAATGTGGTCACATGACCTCCAATAAAGCTTATCCCTGCAGACATGCTAAAGTCACCCATCCCAGAATGCAATGCACTGTGTCTCACGGGGTGGGGTGAGGTGAAGGCAGGTGAGCGTTTTAGAAGGGGGTGAAGGTGCACTTGTGTCCTGTGTGGTGTGTGCGTGAGTCGGCCTGTTTGACTCGACTTTATTTAACATCAGAGGCAGATCTGTTTCCTTATCCGGCCGGCACTCACGCAGAGAAAACTGCACAGCATCACCCTCGCAAACATGGCGTAGACTCGGACATCACCCTCACAAACATGGCGGAGACTCGGGCATCACCCTCGCCAACATGGCGTACGCTCAGCTTTTGGGAGCACCGGCTACATTTTAAACTACATTTCCTTTGTGCGGTTTGCGTTTCTCTGTCGATCGCACTGCAGAAAATGTAGCCGGCGTGCGCGTGTGAATTTCAGCGGACTGAAACGGCGTGCGACGCGCTGGCGGTCTGGCGTTTCGCCGGTTCTCACAGACCGCGTGAGCTTCAGGACCGGCTTTCAGTCCCCGTGCCAGTCGAGCACTGTCCAGCATTCCCATGCTTATTCTATTGGCCCCCTGGCAGGATTGGTTCCTGTAGGTGTGCGGAGCGTCTGTAGGATTCTGACAGGTGGATGCAATGAGGTAGAACTCCGCCCTCTTCCGTGCAGTCAGGCGGACTTGAACATCAACGCTGAGGTCGGCTCAGTTCATGTCTGTTTTGCCAGTTCGCTTCTTGACGTGGTAAAATGCCCATGATGTTTTGTGAGGTTTTGTGAATTGAGTTTCCTTTCATTTCCTGAATTAGCGTAACTCAAACACACACACACACGCACAATACCACAACACACGTGACATGCATTCTCTCTCTCTCTCTCTCTCTCTCTCTCTCTCATACACACTCACACGCATGCACTCACACATGCATATACTCACACACGCATGCGCATATGGTCTCTCTCACACCACACATAACTCTCCATCGTACCTGCCCTCGTACCTGCCCCCTTACCTGCCCCCGTAACTACCCCCGTACCTGCCCCCGTATGTGTGCCCGCGTGTGAAAGAGAGGGAGTGATCTGAGTGAGGGGTGACGTGTTAATGTCATCTTGGTATTTCTGTGCATTGGTAACAATAATCAAATTTTACCCCTCTGTCTCCCCCCCCCCCCCCCCTCCCCTTACCCCTTTCCCTTTTGTGGGCGTTTGCCACGCAGGACGAAGGTTCTAAGGGGGGCGCTGCGCGAGCGCGAGCCGGCGGCGTTACGGGGATGTCCCTGCAGCGCTCGGTGGGGGACCTGGTCCCCCAGGACATCGCGGAGATCCTGGCGCGGGAGCGGCACGGCAGCAAGGGCCGGAAGCGCCGCGGCGGCTCGCTGGGCCGCGCCTTCCGCTGGCTGAAGGCCCGCCGGAAGAAGAAGGGCGCGGCCGCCGGCGCCGGCGGCGCCAACGGGCTGGCGAGGGTGGCGGGAGACGGCAGGGTGGGGAAACACGCCCACCAGCACGGCCACGACGCGGCCAAAGGTAACCGCTCCCACAGACAGGCGACTGGAATGTTCTCACCCGAACGCTCTAACGCTGATGTGTAACGATCAACGCTGGCGACTGAGAGCGATGGAGTTCTAGAACGCTGACTCAGAATTTTGAAAAAAGCGTTCCTAATAAGCCTCCTCCATGTCCACGTCACCAAGAGGGTCAAAAAGACCCGTGAGGGAGACTATGGGCAATAATTCAATCAATATTTGTTTTTCATTTTGATTGACATTTAAAAGCAAGAATGTTTTTTTTCTTCTTCTTCTTCTTCTTCTCCTCAAACACGTTTTGGCCAGTTCTAAAACCAACTTAAACCAACTCTCCAATCCGTGTTAGTGGAGGAGAAAGTGCAACGTCAGTATTTACTTTGTAAGTCAAATTTAAAGGACAAACGTTGATTGAATTCAGGCTGGAGTTCGTGGAATCAGACGCGGACTCCTCCTTAGGCGATGATGAATGTGGTTTTGTGCACGGGAAACCACTTTGCGTCCAAAACAGCATCGTATCATCATGTGGAAAACCATGCACACCCCTGCTAAAAGTGCCTGGGCCTGCGTTTATGAATGCGGCCATCTTGTAGCTGCAAGCTGAATTCCAGTGGAGCGCTCGGGAAGTGCTAGAGAGTAAGAGCTGAAAGTGCTCCATCGCTTCGTCCGGTTCGTTCAGGAGGAATACTTTTGGGCTGCGTGTCGTTCTCTGTCCCGTGTTTGTGCGCCCTGTCTGGGTTCGAGCAGGTCTGGGTCTGCGTTTTATTTTTGCGATTTTTATTCATTTACCTTTTATAAAGGAGAGCAGACAGTCCACCCTCGTTTTGTAAAAAAAATTGAGATGGGATCACAGCTGCAGATAAAACGTTCTGTCAGTTGTGAAAGAACCAAACGTATGAGTTTCTCCCCAGGCAAAACCCCAGTGTAGGTGCCGGTGGTATATGAAGGTGATCTTCTCTCTGTGGTGCAGAGTAGACTCATGTGGTCCTTGTGTCGAGGTCACATGACTTCAGGGTGTGTTTATGTAACAGATTTCTGTTTACCCTGTGGGTGACTCACCTCCTGACCTTTGAACCCCCCCCCCCCCCACCCCCACCTCCTGCCCCAGCCCGATGTGGCTTTGCTTGTCTTTCTGATCCAGTTAGGTTCTCTATCTGCAGTCCTGTAAGAGCCCTAGCATGCTTTGATGTACACAAACATGGACACGCATGTACTCTCACATGCATATACTCTCACACACACGTACTCACTCACGCACTTTAATGTGTAAATTGCTCACGCTCACTGATGAGCATGACAGAATGTTTCTGTCGTCCTCTCTCCCTCTCTCTTCTTCCCTCCTCTCCTCTCTCTCCACCTCTCTTCTCCCTTCCTCTCTCCCTCTATCTACCTCTCTTCTGCCCACCCCGCAGTCTCTCCACCTCTCTTTGCTCCTCCTCTCTCCCTCTCTCTACCCCCTTCCTGTCTCCTCTTCTCTCCCCCTCTCTACCTTCATTCTCTTTTGTGTTTTAGGTTACTGCCAGATAACACACTGTCTTCACGAAGACCGAGTCCTCTTGCCTGGTAGTAGCTTAGTCTAGAACTCATAATTATTCCATGGGCCAATATTTCTCTCCTAAATTTAGCCCAATGGTAAGGGAATGCTTTAAGAAGCTTTTCTACTGTTTTGCATAAAAGGCGTTAATGCATTGCCTCAGAGGCTATCTATAAATATGCCTTCTGTCAAATTCCTGTAAAAGCTTTCTGAAACCTCTCACCTACTGTTGAAAGCTTAAAATCCTCAGAGCCCTTGGCATTGGATTTCAGCTTGGATTTTACAGTCAAATTAGTCTCCTCTGAGCTGTGATAGCAGTCACACACCTGCAGTTCCGCTAAAGAGTCAACAGTACCGACACACCTGGGAGATCTCACTGCAACTGACACCACAGTACAGACACACCTGGGAGATCTTATTGATACTGACACCACAGTACTGACACACCTGGGAGACCTCACTGCAACTGACACCACAGTACTGACACACCTGGGAGATCTTACTGATACTGACACCACAGCACTGACACCTGGGAGATCTTATTGATACTGACACCACAGTACTGACACACCTGGGAGACCTCACTGCAACTGACACCACAGTACTGACACACCTGGGAGATCTCACTGTTACTGACACCACAGTGCTGATACACCTGGGAGGTCTCACTGCAACTGACACCACAGTACTGACACACCTGGGAGATCTCACTGCTACTGACACCACAGTACTGACACACCAGGGAGATCTCATTAATTCTCATAAAACCGGCTGGCTTACTTTCGGTCCTGAAAGTTACTGGAAAAAGTCCTTCAGAAGTACCCTGTAGACTCTGTAAAATATGAATCTATTTCATGCATGCTTTTAACTGTAAAGTCATGCATGAGTTTACCCCGCCCGTTTTATCAGAGACTGTGTCTCAAGGTCGTGGTGAGAGGTGATGATGTCATCACCAGGCCTCGGAGCTCAGGTGAGCTCGGCGTTCTCCTCCTGCTGCGGTCTGTGGGAAGTGCCTCAAATTGCAGCTTCCACTTACTTATGTGACTGTGAGAATGGGCAGGAAAGTCTCCCTGGCTGCGAGGTAATAAGACGAAAGCAGGCGGAGGTCACAGGTGTGCTGCAGTTTGTTCGCACTGAAACTCTGGGAATACACAACCTTTGGGGGGAGGGGGCGATTCTGGGGTATAGTGTATGCATTGACAGGTATGCATTGCTTGGGGGGGGGGGGGGGGGGGGTGGGTCAGGACTGTGCCGGCAGAGTGGTGCAGCAGGGCAGGGTGCTGTGTTTTCGACCCGAGCGCCTGTGTGAGCAGAGATCCCTCCCTTAAAAAGCACAGCAGGGCTCAGGAGTGCCTGAGTCACAGGCTGCTGTGTGTGTGTGTGTGTGTCTCTCTCTCTCTCTCTCTAAGACAAGCTGTCATCACAATTTAGTCCTCTGTGCTTCCTTGTTACAGTCTAGCCCTGCCCCCCCTCTGCCCGCTGTAACCCGGGCAACAGTGTCTCTGTGTTAACAGTTGTGACCTACCTGGGCAAACAAACGCCCTGCCACAACAGGCAGCGGGGCGAGTACTGCAGAGGCAGGCGTCCAATCAGCTGAGGCCTTTCCGCCGGCCCGGGACGGGTTGTGTGCAGTACAGGGCAGTTAGATTGCCCTTGTGTTGCAACTGGAAGCATTTGAGCAGATTAACTGTTCCTGCTGTGCGTGCACTGCTACGTACATGGTGCACAAATAATGCAGACCACCACAGCAGCTAATTTACCTTCATTAGCCTTACTTGCTACTGTCCAGGCAAACGCCTCGTAGGCCCGACTAAACAGCGGCTTCCGTCTCAACACCGTAATACACAGACACACACGCTTTGATTTGCGGTAACTGTACGACCCTTTCCATAAAAGTTAGCCTACTTCACCTGAGACCGCAAAAAAAGTTTGGTGGTTCTGAACGTTTAGATAACGCGCCTCAGCTAACCAAAGGCGCGACTCAAATAAGTATTATTCCGCGACTGCACTAGCCGCATAGAATGAAGCTTCAAGCTACCAGCGCAGAAAACATCGCACGATTCAAATTATGTACGACTGACAAGCAGCCTGCTTTCATCTTCCCATATATCGTTAATAATGTGCGATCGTCGGGACAGGACCTGACTGGTTCTCCGACGCACAGCTATGTGGAGCCGCCTGTTGACTCCAAGCCAGTTCGTGGGCTGTGGCACCACTTGTGGGGCTATATTTCTTCTCTTCAGAATGGGCTGTAGATTTACTGTGCTGTGGGTGGGCTACTAATCAACGGAAAACCTGAGACTGATGATCAAGGCCTGACTGACTTATACACGACGGATTTATACACAACCAAGGGAATTCCCTCTTCGCACATTTCAGCCACGTAGATTCACGAGAGAGAAAAATATTATAATCGTTTAAGTATTCATAGAGGTGGCTTGCGCTCTTATTAAAGGCGATGGCATAAAAAGACTTGCGTAGTAGATCAAAAGAGCTTCAGTTACTGGTTTAATAAAAGATCTGATCTCCGTTTTGTTTCGAATAGAGATGAGGTAGAAAACATTAAACCGTTTTAGCGTATTGCCTACGGCAGGAATATTATATAGGCATTATTCTTTTGGCAACCCGTGACTCAAAAACATCACCACAAGTGCACAACATAAGTTTGCTTGAAAAAGTATACCGTTTAAATTGTGCTAAAACTGCTTTTGAAAATTCGGTGGTATATTTTATAAATGAAAAACGTTGTATGTTTTATAAATAAATAAAAGAACGTTCTGTGGATATCTTGCATGGGGATTTGCGCGTGCGCACCGAGTTCTTCCCAGTTTAAATGCAAAATTTCAGCTTGAAAAAACACGCAGTGATCTTTTCTCACGAAATCCTTTTTAACGTGCTCTAGAATTATACAGGATATAGTGCCATGACTCGTGAGCGTGACGGGACACGTTAAATGGGCGCCTCTCTGTAACTTGTTCAGGCAGAGGAGGGGAATATGTAGATCTGAGCAGGACTCGTTAATGTTTCTCTTGAAGAAGTGCAGGCGATCCCAGATTGGAGAGGGGGAGAGACCATAGCGACTCGTCAAAAAAGAACATAAGAAGTAAACGATGCGAAAAGAAAAAAAAACTATCATTGCCAGACAGTGTCACTGGTATGAGTTACTGGTATGGTATGAGACGACACACGAGGGAGGACGCAATCTTGTGCGCAAAAGGAGCACAGTCACACTACCGAAATCCTTCAGAAGCCACATAACCAACAAACAGAAGCATAACAAGGAAGTTGTCTTTTTATTTAACACTACTGTGGTAAATGGTTTTTATTCACCCACACGCATGTGATTACGCATCAAATGCACGCAGCGTACACACATGCACCCACAGTTTTAACGGTTGAAACGTTTTTGTTTGTTTGTTTCATTTTTTTTTTGCTTTTTTTTGTTTAATTTGCAAGGATCTCCATCGAGCGTCGAATCTTGAACGTAAATGAGAAGGCAAAGTACGCTATAACAGACCGTCGTTCGCTGATATGGAACGATGGCGCAACACGTTTAATGCAGCAATAACAACAAATAAACAGTGCTAACCATGGTGAAACGGTAACTCTTCCTGCTGGGCAGGTACCACGGATAGAAGACTGTCCGACTCACGGACACTTCGCAGACAGAGCTGCAATCCTACGCTCCTGCGTTCCGTCAGTTTGTGACTCATTATTTAAAGCTCGTTTCCGCCGTTCCTCTGGAGACCGGACTAGAGAGACCGCACTGCGGTCACCTGGGTATAATGTAGAGATGGAGTTGGCTCAGCTATGTCAAGGCTGCGTTTTGGTGAGCGTTCCAGAATAGCTTCTCCTCCATGTCTGGCCCCTGGTCCAACACATTCCCTGTCTGCACGTTTGTGTCTTAAAGAACATTCTGGCTAAACTCGATTCAGAATGGACCCAGGGCTGATAGATACCAGGCAGGTGAAACAAACCGTATGTTAGATTTTGTTTAAAATCATCTTCAAACAGCATATAAAGATAATATGTAATGTGTGTATCTGACTCTGGTCTTGCTGGTTTCACTGGTGCAGCCAGTTATGGAGCTTTCTCCCCAACTGTTCTCTTGCCTTCCACCATGTTCTCCTGTCCTCCACTCTCTTCTCCTGCCCCCTCCACACTGTTCTCCTGCCCTCCACCATGTTCTCCTGCCCACCACCCCTTTCCTTGCTGTTTATTAAACAGTTTGGCTGCTTGCAAACCTGATTCTGTCATCACTGGAAGATTAATTACCAACAACAAATAGGTTTGAACAACCTCACCCTCCAAATTACCCGCACATTAAGCTCTAGTCAAATATCACTGGAGGTGGATAACAGGAAGTGAGTTCAGTAGCGTCACTAGGGTTGGTGGCACCCGGTGCGGTCGTCCGTTGGTCTCACCCAATGTTGGCGACCGTGGGGGGGACGGGGGGGGGGGAGTACTGCCGGGTGTGGGCTCAAGGAATTCTGTGTTATGCATTCAAACAACAAAGCACTTCTCGTCACATTAATACTGCTAATTAAATCCATCGGCAGAAATTCAACTACACAAAACACTGCACAAAAAAATTATTGGCAGTCATTTCGGTGTCACCCCCCTCTGATGGTGTCACCCGGTTCGGTCCGCACCCCCCCCCCCTAGTGACGCCTCTGAGTGAGCTTTTTTTTGTGTGTGTGGCGGGAGCAGATGCGTTTCTGGGAAACGGTGTTCACACGGCCTCGTCTCTCCGAAACTGTCCGTAGTCCCTGCAACGCCCCCCCCCCCCGTGTGGTCAGGGCCCGGCTCATCGCTTCGTTTCGTAATCAGACGAGCCCTGTGAACAGACGGCCGAGTGTTTGCTCCCTCGCCTGTGTGTGCTCTTTCTCCTGTGCCGTCGTCATGTTGAATTAAGACCGCAGAGGTGAGACGCCTGAACGCAAGTTTATTTTAAAAGGCGGGATTCCAAAATCCGAAAAACCGTGCGACCGCTTCCTCCGTGGGGCGGCAGGATGTGCATCCGTGTTCTCCGCCCCGGCCTCCTTCAGTCTCGGCGCAGAGCCTGTGATAGGACCAGAACGCCTGGGGCTGTCTGTCAGTCAACCCCCAAAAATCACACCTCTGGTACTGGTGAGGACACGTCCGTGCTTAGAAGGTAGCTGGGGAAATTCCATGCTTGGAAAGGGCACTGCAGTGTAATGATTTGGGAACTGGGCTCGTTACCAAAGAGTTGCAGGTTAAATTCCAAGGTGGTACAAAATGAGGTGCTTTTCGCGGGTCATTGTAGACTGCATCGCTGCTTCCTGGTCTAGGAGTTGACCAAAAAAAGAGTTCCCATCAGCCCTGGCAGGATGATGAATGGTGCTGTTCAGACAAGACTCCTCATTGGCTGCGGTCTGCAGGTGAATACATGTCAGAGGATGTTTGGGGGTGCTTCACTTGACAACTTGTTCCCCAGTGAGACGACACCACATGTCACTAGACATGAGTCACATGACTGGAGAGCTTCAATTTACAGTTTAATTTTAGCAGACTCTTGTAGCCAAAGCCGCTCAGAAAAGGGCTTTTAACATGATAGGCAAACTCCTAGAGCTTGAGATGAGCAAAGCTGCAGTCGTAAGTTCCACCATTAAGGCACTGCCACAAGACCTTGTTTTGTTTTTTTATTTAATTGGAAACTGAGGGTCAATCTGAAAAGGGGGGTTTTATATGTTTTTGGAAAACAGCCAGTGAATCTGCCTTCCTGACTGACTGGAGAGGGTCTTTCCCGAAGGCTTTAGATCACGGGCATGTCTCCAGGCTGTAGATCACATGACCGGGGTGTCTCTAGGCTGTGGGGTCACATGACATGGGTGTCTCTAGGGGTTTGTCACATGGCAGGGGTGTCTACACCCTTGAACTGCCTTAGGTTGTTCTGGTGCATTGGGTTCTAGGTGCCAAGCCCAGGCATGCTCTCGTTCGAGAGAGCTGGATCTGACTGCATGCAGCTGGAACTGGAGGCCATGGAGCCCTTGTGTGTAAATATCTCATGTAGAACGAAGTGTGTTTTACGCAAAGTGTGTGTGTGTGTGTGTGTGCGCGCACAATCCCAAGCTCTGTCGGTGTTTTCCCACGGTTTTGCGTAACCTTGGTCGCTCCTGAGCACAATGACTGCGTTAAGAAAACCAGTGTGTGAGCTCTAGCCTTAAGGCTGCTGTGTGCAGCAGCTCCACCCTGCCTCTGCAGCTTGTGCTCAGAACTGGTACTGTCATGCGGAGCAGATTTCCCCTGGTCCCCACCAGGGGGCGCAGCTGCAGGATGCAAGTTAATCCTTTCGAAGGGAAGGTTATTTAGTTTATTTTATTGAATTTTTTGGAATGTTTTCTCAAAATTATAAGCTAGTGTTCTAGAACTACATTATTTTCAGTTATCAGCGGTGACTGTCACATGAGCATTAGAATGTTCGGTTATTAACATTCTAATCGCATATTTTGGATCCCAGAGCTTGAAGGGTGAAATAAAATTAAAACAAACCACTTGCCAAAATAAAATTTAAAAAAAGAACAAGACTGCAGTGACTGTGCTTTGGACAGAGGGTGGGCGTAGGACTGGGAACATTTATTTCCTGTGTGTCAGATGGTAAAGTCAGGTGACCCCTGGGGGATAAGGTAGGAATGCCAGGTGCCCTGTCCTTGCTCATTGGTCTGTCAGCTTCGTGTGCCTGCAGATTGGCCTGAAGAGCAACTAGGCAGTCACCTGCTATGTGCTCTGAACCTGCACCATGTGGAGAGTGAGGTGTGCTGTTCAACATGTGGTACTCGGGCAGGAGAGCAGTAGGAGGATTAGGGGGCTTGTAACCTGAAGGTTGCAGGTTCGATTCCAATGTCTTTGTGCACCTGAGTGAGGCCATTATCCTAAATCGCTTCAGTATGTATGCAGGAGTATAAACCCTGTGAGCCTTTCTGTGGTGAAGTCAGTAAAATGTAGTCTAGGCGTTCAGGTGAATACCTGGGTACAAGTTTTCTAACGGGTTCGAAATTAGCCAGGCTGTGTCTGGGTAAAACCTGAGCTATATTTGGGTTAACAAATGCGTTTGCCAAAAGGTCTCTAAACCTAGATTTCCGCCCCTCTTGAAATCTAAATTCCAGCTTTTCCTTGCTGTGAAATGGATACTATAAAAATGCAGTAATGTGCAAGTCACTCCGGATAAGAGCATTTGCTGAATGGCTGTATTGTGATGTGATGTTCCCTATGAACACCGTGCAGGCACTGAGGTGGTGTGCACCTGCTGAAGCATTGTATTGAGGAGGTATAGGGTTTAGTTGTCTGTTCTATATACCATAGTTTGGTGAATGCTTAGCCAATGGGAGTGCTGCAGTGTGGTGATGTGGTAATGGTGAGCTCTCACTCAGTTCTTCCCCCGCCTCCATGTCAGGTCAAAGGTCAGCATTTCTCAGCAGCCAGTGCTGTGATTGTTTTGAAAGAGTGAGAAAGAGTGCTGGGGACAGAGAGAGGGATGGAAAACTAAATTGTGTACACAATATCATCTGTGCTCATTATTAATACTGACAGGTTCTTAATTTGTTATATTACTAACTAAATATCTTTTAACCTGAATGTGTGTGTGTGTGTGTGTGTGTGTGTGTGTGTATCTATGCTTGTATGTGTATGACGGGGTTGTTACTCTTTTTTCTTTCTTTTTTCCTTCTTCAGGTTGTCTGTTTGTCATTTTGTATATCCCATTGCTTTTGCAACACAGGTTTACTTGTCATGCAAATAAAGCAATTTGAATTGAATAGATAGAGAGAGGCTTACAGAGAGAGAGAGAGAGAGAGATTTCTCTGCATTTTCTGTTCTCAGACTCACTGCTGTCACTAGGAGCATTAGTCCTTTGTTGGGAATGCCAAATGTTTGCTGTGACTCGTTGTGGAAACTCGGCCGACTGCATTTTCGCTTCAGATTCAAACTGGTTTTCTTTGTTTGGTTTTTCCAGTGATTTCAGCAAATAATTTCAGCAGAAGCTTTAGTCAACCAACTTTTGTTATTTATAAAAAAAATAAATACGCTCATTACATGCATGATCCTGTGGAATTTGCTGCGTCACCATCTTATTTTAAGAATGGCTGTTTGGGAAGTTAATGTAGCTCTTTCAATGATGCGTTTTTCCGGGCGTTTGATTGGTAAGTGAATATGGTTTATGGACATCTGGATTGGATAAGCCTCCTGAACAGGAGAATAAATGGTGTAAATGCAATGCGAGTTGTGGAACAGAAAGTAATGTTGCCGAACCAGGCCACATACTAGTTTACTAGGCTGACTCCACCCCTACTGAGTGCATTAGATCCACTAGGATAGGATTGGGTGGGGGTGTAGTAAGGTCGGGTTGGGTGGAGGTGGAGTAAGGTAGGATTGGGTGGAGATAGAGTAGGTAGGATTGGGTGGGGGTGAAGTAAGGTAGGATTGGGTGGGGTTCGAGTAAGGTAGGATTGGGTGGGGTTAGAGTAAGGTAGGATTGGGTGGGGGTGGAGTAAGTTAGGATTGGGTGGGGGTGGAGTAAGTTAGGATTGGGTGGGGGTGAAGGAAGGTAGGATTGGGTGTAGGTGTAGTAAGGTAGAGTTGGGTGGAGATAGAGTAGGTAGGATTGGGTTGAGGTAGAGTAAGGTAGGATTGGGTGGGGGTGTAGTAAGGTAGGATTGGGTGGAGGTTGAGTAAGGTAGGGTTGGGTGCAGGTTGAGTAAGGTAGGATTGGGTTGAGGTAGAGTAAAGTAGGATTAGGTGGGTGTAGAGTAAGGTAGGATTGGGGGGGGGTGAAGTAAGGTAGGTTTGGGTGGAGATAGAGTAAGGTAGGATTGGGTGGAGATAGAGTAAGGTAGGATTGGGTGGGGTTAGAGTAAGGTAGGATTGGGAAGGGGTGGAGTGAAGTCAAATTGGATGTAGATTTGTTGGAGGTGGGACTGGAGACCGGTGGAGACTGGCACTAAGGGTGGCAGTCATGGCTTCAGTGTTGCTTTCGCAGTGCTGGGGTTAAACAGTGCTAACGTTTGATCTTGTGTTCCACGCACAGCATAATTAAATACTTGAACGCTCAGCACATTACAGCCTGTGGAGACTGCACCTGACGTCTGCCGCATCACCTGTTCACCTGGCTGGGGCAAGCCTGGGGTTGCACAAGGATAACTGGAAAAATAACTTTCTGGAAGATTCCGAGCATAAACACACGGGCCATTATTCTGAGTGTGAAATATCATCTGTGCGCTGCTGAAAGGTTGCTGGGTGTGCCTCTGCTGTTGAATACATTCTGCCCTGGAGACTGACAGATATAGACAGAGATTTAATTAAGTGTGTGTGTGTGTGTGTATATCTGTATGCGTTAGTGTGAGTGTGTGTGTGCATGTGTATGCTTTAGTGTGAGTGTGCATGCAGGCATTGGTGTGTGTGTGCATGTGTATACGTTAGTGTGTGTGCATGCGTATACGTTAGTGTGTGTGCATGCAGGCATTGGTGTGTGTGTGCATGTGTATACGTTAGTGTGTGTGCATGCAGGCATTAGTGTGTGTGTGTGCATGTGTATGCGTTAGTGTGAGTGTGTGTATATCTGTATGTGTTAGTGTGAGTGTGTGCGTGCATGTGTATGCGTTAGTGTGAGTGTGTGTGTGCATGCAGGCATTAGTGTGTGTGCATGTGTACGCGTTAGTGTGTGTGTGTGTGTCCATGCAGGCATTAGTGTGTGTGTGTATGTGTACACGTTAGTGTGTGTGTCCATGCAGGCATTAGTGTGTGTGTGTGCATGTGTACACGTTAGTGTGTGTGTGTCCATGCAGGCATTAGTGTGTGTGTGTGCATGTGTACGCGTTAGTGTGTGTGTGTGTGTCCATGCAGGCATTAGTGTGTGTGTGCGTCCATGCAGGCATTAGTGTGTGTGTGTGCATGTGTACACGTTAGTGTGTGTGTGTGTGTCCATGCAGGCATTAGTGTGTGTGTGTGTGCATGTGTACACGTTAGTGTGTGTGTGTGTCCATGCAGGCATTAGTGTGTGTGTGTGCATGTGTATGCGTTAGTGTTAAAGGTGGTGTTGCTGATGAGGATAAACGCGGTGTTGCTTTCTCAGAACGGCACAGCCTGCAAACCTGAGAAACCACAGTGGGAATGTGATCCAGAACCTCATGACTCACATTCACTCTTTCAGATTTTTTGGTTTTTGAATTATGGTGCGTCTGTGATTTTGATGCGTGTCATAACATCAGTCAGTGTCAGCAGCAGCTCAGGAAATGCTGAGGTGTAAGAGGGTTTTTTAAATGCTCTGGAGCCCGTCTGTGACTGTTCTCTGGTGTGTGTGTTTACAGGTGTGTGTGTCTCTTTGTGTGTGTGTGTGTGTGTGTGTGTGTGTGTCTGTGACTGTGCATGTGCATTCGTGTGTGTGTTTTTGCGTGTGTGCCTGCCTGTGTGTTTGTGTGTGTGTGTGAGGGTTTGTTTGTTTGGGATGTAAAAATTGTAACAGATATGGTGACAGAGCTGTCTGGTGTTTAAATGCTAAACAAAGCTGGTCACCCAAGCAGAGGGAGAGAAACGTGGCAAATGAATGAAGGCGGGATAGAGAGAGGGAGGGAAGGATGGAGAGGAAGGATGGTTAGAGAGAGGGAAGGAGAGATCGAGGGAGGGAGTGAGGGATGAGAGGGAAGGATGGTTAGAGAGAGGGAAGGAGGGATAGAGAGAGAAGGAGGGATAGAGAGGTGGGAGATAGAGAGGTGGGGGATAGAGAGAAGGTGAGTGTCGCACACCAGCGTGACACCCCTGGGAGGGAGATGCGGCAGTGCCGGGAAACACCGTTGGCTGCCACATGGAGAGAGAGAGAGAGAGAGAACGCACCCACACAAAACACGAAATTAAACAAACGGACACCTTCACCCTTCCCCCGTCAGGGGTTCCGGGAAACAATTTACTAAACCAAAACAACAAAGACAAAAGAAAGCAAAACGGAGCAGCACCGTTTCAGTTCCCCGCTCGTAGCCGGAGACAGTGCAGTAGGGACTTGTAGTCCGGTGGTCCACTAAGCGTACCTGACTCCGCAGTGACGCAATTTGTCCCCGACCGGTCTGCAAAAATTTGTCCAAACAACACAGTAACTTAACAAATGGGCACATGGGGAGGCATCAGATTAAGAAAAAAAACACCTAGAATTTCTTGTGGGGGAAAAAAAAAATGATTGACTTCATATTTTGGCCATATTGTTACCATTGGAAACGGGTGGCTGAAACACCTGTTCTGGGGCCAACTGCACTGGCGCTAGTGAGCAGCGTTTCTCGACGCGACCAGGAAGTGAGCTTTGAAAACGCAGCCCGGTTTTTGGCCCCTGAGTTCACGCAGACGGGCCCTGTGGTGGCGTTTCAAAGTGCACTCTCACAATGGAGCGGTGCTCGGGGACAATGGGAAGGGTCACATTCCCACTGGCTGTCCCGGCGTGGGTGCTGCAGTGCGTCTCTGGCTCTTTGATGTCTGCCAGGTGTCTGGCGCGGCACTAACTGAGAAGCTCTGGAACCACGCGGGTTATGAAAACAGTGTCGGGACTGGCTGTCGCATGTCCAAACGTCAGGGCCAAGCCAGACCCGCATATTGACATTTATTGGCATTAGCTAATAACCAATAGCCAACACCTATTAATGTGCACATCAGTGCCTTAAGATCTGTAGGCACCGCGGTTCTAGAACGAAGATCAAGAGGAAGGGGGAGGAGGATTCCAGAACACTCTCAGTAGTTCTAAAACTGAGAGAGAGAGAGAGAGAGAGCGAGAGAGAGGAAAACATCCTAGAAGCACATTGTGACCTCTTCATTCTAGAACAGTGAGAGGAAGACACTCTACAACTGAAAGGAAATCATTCTAGAAATGGGCCTGTGCTCCCTCTGAATCTCTTCTGAAGTGTGCTTATGGGAGTTTTGGCAGGTCTGATTTGGGGTTGAGGGATGCTTTTTTGGGCTGGACACCCTGGGTACTCTTTTGAGAAGGGTCCTGTGGAACTTGGCCACTGGAGAAACACAGCCATTCAACAGTAATGAAAAAAAAAAAAGTGCTTTAATGACAGACAGGCAAACTTTTCAGTGCTGGCGCAAAGCATGCTGGGTAGCAGCAGTGTGAAACTGATGATCGTTTTTTAAATTAATCCTCTCTAACTCGGGGAAGTTCCCACAAAAGCTGATGTCTTCCTTTCTTTTCACTCTTTTTTTTTTTAACTTTCCCCCTCCTACTCCTATTCTCTCTCCTTCTCTTCTTTCTCACGCTACCCCTGTTCATTCAGCGATTCTCTCCCTCTTTTCCCCGGCCCAGTCTACCTCTCTCGACAAAGACGGCACATCTTCCTGCATGTAGGCATTTGATAGCCCTACTGCACGGCATGCTTTTTATGGCTAAAATACAGAAAGTGCACGTGACACCTGATAGAACTGTGAAAAGAACACATTCAGTGTGTGTGTGTGAGAGAGGGACAGACTGTATGTGTGTGTGTGCTTGCATGCATGTGTGCATGTGTGTGTGTGTATGCGTGTGGGTGTACTTGCATGCGTGTGCATGTGCGTGTGTGTATGCATGTGTGTGTGTGAGTGTTTTAGTGAGTGAGTGACTGAGTGAGTGAGTGTGCATGCGTGACATCACGTGACCGTGTTCAGAGGCGAACGATCGCGGGGCCGTTTAGTTGTGGAGTTCAACGATGCTCACCCTGCTGTGAAATGGCAGCTTTCTGTAGGGGTCAGAGGTCAGAGTGAAACCACAGCACACCCCCATGCCTGCAAGCAGGGCAGTGTCCGTGTCATAACACAGTCTCCTTTTCCGAGTAACCAGTTGTGCTTATAGAGCCACCAGCCCCCCAGAGGCAGAGAGAGAGAGAGAGAGAGGCTGGGAGGGCGAGGCAGAGAGTGGGGTTGATGTTTCGCTCATCCAGTCAGAGTTGATTCCCACAGAATGAGTTGTTTCTCTCTCTCTATCCCTCTCCCTCTCTGTCTCTCTCTCTCTCTCTCACACACATACAAACACACACACACACACACTCTCTCTCACACACACACACTCTCTCTCTCTCTCTCACACACACACACACACACTCTTTCTATCTTGCTCTCTCTCACACACACACACACAGTATAAAGAGCTGTTTTTGCATGTTTGGAGAAAGCCTTAATCTTGCCCCTTATCTTTGCCCTCTAATTCTCTTCAGATTGGAGTCTGATCTGAACCAACCTGTAGGTTTCTGCCCCAGAGTTACTGCGCTGTGGCACATACATATTTAAGGGATTATATGTACCCACCATAATGTACACCCTGGATTCAGTGCAGAGGGAGAGGGAGAGAGAACGAGAGCAGAAACAGTGGAGAGAGAGAGAGAGATAAAGGGATAACAACAGAGGAGAGGAAGAGGAGAGGAAAGAGATGGAAAAGTGAGAGAGAGAGGGGGGAGAGGCTAGGAGAGAGATAAGTGTTTTGCAGTGTGACACCAAGTGAAGTGTGCTTTCTGTCTGCATCGATGCTTTCTCATTGGTGTAACACTTGCATGCGTCACGGGCACACCAGGGATAAGTTCTGATGTCATTTCCTGTCGCCCCTCTTTTAGTTTCCTGTTGTGTGGGGACAGTGGGAGAGTGCGCGAATGGTTTTTGATCAAGACAGTCTAGTGTTCATGTTTCACTGGGCAATGCTAAAAGCGTAGCTTAGCATTCTGCCTGACTGGTGGCAAAAGGACAAAATCAAAAATTGATTCTGTCTGACAGTATGTTTTATGCCTATGCTGTTCACGGTCTTCACACTACAGTTAAAATAACAGTGAATTATTGTTAAATCAAAATTTATTCAAATATACAGTGTGTTTGTGGCTTTGAGTAAAGCATCCATTAAGGCCTAATAAACATAGCAATAGCACCGATAACCCCATGATGGGTGGTGTTGATATACACCACTGGCGGTCACTTACTGACCAGTTAAAAGACAGAGCGTCTGCAGCCACATGCTTTGATTGGTTAAAATCAGCAGGTAACACAAGGATAACGAGAGCTCCAGCTATTTCATGGTTTATGAAAGTTCGCTCTGATCAGTGGAATCAAGCCTGGCCCGTCGTAGTCCGGCTCCCTCACATTCAGCAAGGACGTTTTCCACAGCAGACCTCGACTCTGACTCAGAAGTTTCCACACCCCTCCCCTGCGAGTGTTTGCACTGCACCAGCACCACCGCCTGATAAGATAGCTTTGATCCTCCTAGTAGTTATCAAAGGAAAGCAGGTGGACCTGTGTGTGTGTGTGTGTGTGTGTGTGTGTGTGCCTGCCTTTGTCTTTGCGTGTGCCTTTGTGTTTGTGCATGTGCATGCCTTTGTGTGTGTGTGTATGTGTGTGCGTGCATGTGTTTATGTGTAACAGTGTGTATGTGTGCGCCTTTATGTGTGTGTGAGTGTGTGTAACAGTGTGTATGTGCGTGCGCATGCGAGTGTGTGTGTGTGTAACAGAGTGTATGTGCGTGCGCGTGCGCATGCGAGTGTGTGTGTGTGTGTGTGTAACAGTGTGTATGTGCGTGCGCGTGCGAGTGTGTGTGTGTGTAACAGAGTGTGAGTGTGTGTGTTTGTCTGTTGCTGTGTAATGCCCTAGCTTGTGCCAGTCAATGGGTTACATTTGCTTTTCAGAGTAGAAAATAAAATGACTCCTGTTTGACTGTTAGAGTTCAGAATACGTTTCTGCCTCTTTTTGAAAGTTCTGCAGGTCTGCTGCGTTTTTTTTTTTTTGTTTGTTTGTTTTTAGTTTTTGTTTGCTTGCTTGCAGACGTTTACCTCTTCAGACGTAATCACTGGGTTCTGCAGGGAGAAAAACACAACACGGGTGTGAACTATCAATTTGATGTAATCACATCTGTTATTATCCCTGAGAGACTTTTCTTGTTTGGTATAAATGTTCACTTACCTCATTGCCCTGATCGCCCAATCGCAGGCAGGTTTGTGCACGTTGCCGTGGTTACCCTCTATTGATCCATGCTGGGAGTTCCACACAGCCCCAGCACCCTCGGGGGCTGGAGTTTGCACCCGGGTTCGAGGGGAGGAGCTTTTACATCCAGAATGGCGGCAAATAATGTCTGTCTGTGGTTCACTGACTATAGCCAGCAATCTGCGTTAGTCCCTGTAGTGTTCAAATGAATTCACACACAAGGCTACGCTGTGGTATATTTATGTAGATATCAAGGTGTCGGGTAAAACAGCTGCCGTTCTTTTGTTTTCAATGGCCAGTTTGGCGACCGGAAGCGGTTTTAGACCGTTGCTTCCGATCTTTCGTGAACGAATGTGGCAGCGCGAAACGGGCCATTGCAGCTGTGTTTGGGATGTCTGAATGTCTGAAGGTGTGTTTCACTACTCCGGAATGTTCCGGGAAGAACTTAAGACAAGCACCCAAGCACCGGTCCATTCATCTTGCTTCTGCTATCTTATTACAGCGTCTTTCAAACCCACCATCCGCGTCACTGGTACCTGTCCAGTGTTATAAATCACTTATGAAGTCATTTATAATGCTGGGGGGGTTGCTTATGTAGAACGTGGGGGGCGGGGGGCGGGCGGTGGGGGGAGGTGCTGACATCAAGGAATTCTGTGGAAAAGGGTAACAGTCCTCTGCTATCGCCTTATGAGGCACCTGGTCGATTTGGAAATCAATTTCGGAGCAGGAAGCCTTATCTCTGTCTAACACTGTGCTGTGTTGTCCTTGGCCCAAAGCCAGCAGCCCCGTCTCCTATGGTGACGGTTGTTAGCAAAGTCCCCTCTTCTGCGGGTTGCATGGTCCGTTTTTTTTTGGGATATGCCCAAAATCACGGCCGTTCGCTCTAACGCAGGTTGACCCCACCGGGTGTTTCCCCCTGCTGGATAGACGGAGAGGTGCGTCTTGCTGTGGTGTAGAGGTGCAGGCCACGGTTGAAGAGTTGCTAATGTATTTTTTTTCACATTGCGGTGTTGTTTGGGCTGTCTGCATTCTGCCCTCACGGCCATTATGTTCCTGAACTTCTGACCGCTGTGTGTGGGAAGGCCAGTGTGTGACGGTGTGATCAAACCCTGCTGCGTCTCAGGCGCCACCTGCTGGAGAGCCAGCGGTACTGCATGCCATGTGCACCTGCTGATTAATTAACAAGGGCGGAGAGGGCTGGGTGAGTCATGCTCTGCATGCCACGTGAACCGTGTCATGGGTGGACCGTGTCAGGAGAGCGCGAGGGGAAAACCGCTCTATTGTCTCCATCTGCACCTCGATCCCGCGTTTGGGATCGCTTCCACCCACGCCACACCCATTTAATCGGATGCGTTTTCATCCGTATCTTAGGAGTTGCGTCTCGTCTGGACCGCTTCTAATCGGCCGTCGCCCTGCTCAGACATGTCTGGCGCGGCGGATTGCTCGGGCGTAGCGTTTGATCGTCTGCCGTGTCGTTTTAACCCTTGACCTTTGACCTCTTGAACTCTGCCCTTAAGCCCACACAGCGGACCTGCAGAGCTGTTTGCAGAGATGAGCCCTGCGCTTGCAAAGTCCACATTGGCTGTGTGTGGAATTTAAGCACACTGTCTCTGTCTGCTCTTCCCCCTGAATAGGCAGTGCTGTCTGCTTACCGCGATGTCTAGCTGTGTGTGTGTGTGTGTGTGTGTGTGCGTGTGTGTGCACATAGCAAATCTATGTGGTGTGTTTGAGTAGGCCAGTATGTGTGTGTGTGTGTGTGCATGTGCATGTGTGTGTGTCTGCATACTGGAGTACATTTAACCCCTCTTTATAAAGTTTTCAAACCGCTGCAGTGTGAACTGACGGCCTGCAGGGGTCTCCAGTGCTCATGGCCCGCACAGGTCCTGCCTCTTGAAAAGAACCCCTCTGGGGAGACTCTGCGCCTGTCAGAAAGGTTCAGCTCAGATGAGGCAGTCCCCCCCCCCCCCCCCAAACTCCCTCTCCTCCTCCTGATCAAAGCCGTACCGCTGCACCGGAGCGGGTAATGGGGCTAAAGGGGGCTGATTTCATCCGAATTGGCTTCTCATAATGTCTCCCGTGGAAACGTATGTTTGCTGCGTGCGGTTCCGTCGAACTGTGGAATCGGGAGACGCATGCCGCCCGCTGTCACGCTAGCAGGGAACACTGTGGGGAAAGAAAAATAAACAGGAGTAATTGAGACGACGCTCAGGCGGGCACTGAGAGCAGCCAGTTGCGTTCTTGGAGTGTGTCTGATGCGGTGCTGAAGATGGGTGTGGACTTTATGATCTTCGAGAGTAGACAGTCTTGATGGTGCAGTCTCTGATATTCTTTTAAGGCGTGGGGTTATATTCTCCCCTTCTTTGTCTTCTGTGTGTCTGTGCGCATGCTTAGGTAGGGATACGTGTGTTTGTGTGTATGTTTAGGTAAGTGTATGTGTGTGTGTGTGTGTTTGTTTAGATAGGTGTGTGTGTGTGTTTTGTAGGTGTGCGTCTACATGTCAAAACCACGACATAACAAGCCAGTTCTACGCACCCAAAACTGATCTGGGATCAGAGTGTGTGTGTGCTTGTGTGACTCTCTGGGAGGGCCCTACGGGTGTTTGCAAGCTCAATCACGCCTTTATGCAGGAAGGCAGGACTTTAGCTCTGCAGATTTACATTCTGGAGAGAGAGGGCGGTTTTTGTGCCTAAGCAGTGCCTCTCGTCCTCTCCCCCTGTAATGTGAAAACTGTTTTTTTTTTAAAGTGTCCTGTGGACTGCAGGCGTCCTCGGCTCGGACCCGCAGGAAAGGCTGAGCTCCTGCTGTGTTCGGTCCGGCTGGTTTCATGCAACGTCACTTCCTGGCCTCATGCGCTTTCTGGTCTCATTTATAATGTTGCCCTAGGTACACAGGATGGGTAGGGAATGCAGGGGGTTAGAGTAGCCCAGGGCTATCGGGCTCCAGTGCTAGAAGGCCCCACAGTACCTGCTGTCAGGCCACGCTGTTGGTGCAGAGCACGGCTCTGGTGCGGGGCCATGCCCTGTTGGGCCACGCTATTGGTGCAGAGCGCGGCTCTGGGGCGGGGCCATGCCCTGTCGGGCCACGCTATTGGTGCAGAGTGAGGCTCTGGGGCGGGGCCGTGCCCTGTCGGGCCACGCTATTGATGCAGAGTGAGGCTCTGGGGCGGGGCCATGCCCTGTCAGGCCACACTATTGGTGCAGAGTGAGGCTCTGGGGCAGGGGCCTAGCCCTGTTTTGGATTGATTGATTTCAGTCTCACTGGTTCAGACTTTCAGAAACTGTTTATGACCCGTATAAACAGACAAATATTGTAACTGCCCCTCACAAACACATACACATACAAGCACACACCACACACTGCTCCTTTCTTTTGTGTTGTAACGTACCGCTATGAACTTCTCCACAGGCTGTGATTTAAATGAGAAAAGAAAAGGATCACCGTTTGGAAAAGAGGAAGCATGACTCATTCTGGCTTCAAGGGTGGTCTCTTTTCTCTCCCTCCTTGTTTTTCTCTTTATTTTCTCTCTCTCTCTCTGTCTTCCTGCCCTCCTCCCCACTGTCTTTTGCTGTAGCCTTTGTTTGGGGGGGGGGGGCTTCTTAAACTTTCCCTGGAAGTGCTGCTCTTGACGTCTTAATTTTTTTGTTTTATTCATCGGGACCCGCAAGAATTTTGCGTGAGGACCCACCTCGCAAAACGTCTGTCTAACCAGAGGTTGGGTGCGTTATGACGCCCTCTTGTGGCTGTGCTGTGAAATGACGGCCCTGTGTCTGTGATTCTGAACCTCGGCAGTGCTTCTCAGTCTGGGTCCTGGGACCCCTGTGTGTGTCTGTTTTTGCTACAGTCCTTCTCCAGCTTATTTAATGTTGTTGAACACATGTTTATAAGTTTTTTTTCCTTAACCTTTGTGACACAGATTTGGCTCATTAGCATTTATTCACCTCGTTCTTTTGAATAAAACCTGTTTTTATGTACAGTAATTGTGTGCAATAACAAACACAATGTGAATATGGGACTTCTGTTCTTCACGGTATGGACAGCTGTTTGTGACACAATGTGGCGTAAGAGGGTAAATAATCCCTCTGAAACGTGAGAAGTGTCTGATTAAGAAAAATGAACTGCTTGTTGAAATTTTAGGTTTGCGATTAGTATAATGATGTAGAATAGTGTTCGGAACAAAAAGCAACACACACAGGGGGTCCCCAGGACCGAGTTTGAGAGCTACTGCCCCAATAGGGGCGACATAGCTCAAGAGGTAAGAGCCTGGCAGTCGGAGGGTTGCCGGTTCGATCCCCGCACTGGGCGTGTCGAAGTGTCCCTGAGCAAGACACTTAACCCCTAACTGCTCTGGTGGATGAGAGGCATCAATTGTAAAGCGCTTTGGATAAAAGCGCTATATAAATGCAGTCCATTTACCATTTACCAGAGGAAGGCCAGTGGCCTCATAAATATGCATTTACAGAGAGACCACTGCTGTACATGCTTCTCCTTCCTGTCTAATCTGCCGGGCCTGAGATCTGAAACCGGCTGGAAGTTTGTTTTTTAGACACACGTACCGTTCGCTCGCACCCGGTAATATGCATGGCACTTTAGATCGGTGTTCACGTTTTGTTATGGATTTAGAGCGGAGTATTTAATGTGTTTATTCACTGGTGTGTTGGAGGGAAATACAGTAATGATGCGTTGTCAAAAACAAGTGTCTGTTGCATTTTAATTTTGCATATCGAAAGCAGATTTCTAACAGTTGGGGATTTTCTTGTTTGATTTGATATTCTAGCTCTGTGCTTCCTTCTTCATAGTTGTATGGGGTGGATTGTGTGAGTAGTCTGTAGTTGTGTTGCGCATAATTTCAACAAAGATTACGAAATGCAAAAATATAAATAAATGAGGATAATAGTAATCGAGTTAGGGGGTGGAGCAGTATTAGTGCCACACCGAAGCTCCTTCTGCCTCTTTGATGGATGCTGCCTTGTCAGTCACCAAGGAGATAGCAAATCTTTTATTTTATTGTTTATTTTGAATTGAGACTCGTCTTTTTCCATTTTAGTCAACTTTGATTCATATTCTGTGTCATATTCTGTCATTGTTCCTCGTCATCCTCATCATCCTCATGGCCCCGCCGCCTGTTTTGGCACAAAACGGTGGGGTTGATTAGAAACATACTCTGCATTTTGACTGGTGCACAGCACACTTGATTGAGGCTCTGATTGGTGCACTGCATGCTTGAGGAAAACGCTGATTGGTGCGCTGCACGCTTGAGTGAGGCTCTGATTGGTGCACTGCATGCTTGAGGGAGGCTCTGATTGGTGCATTGCATGCTTGAGTGAGGCTCTGATTGGTGCACTGCATGCTTGAGGGAGGCTCTAATTGGTGCATTGCATGCTTGAGTGAGGCTCTGATTGGCACACTGCATATCATGTTCTCTGTGTTTAGAAAATATTGAAACTAAATTCATTCCAGGGTATCTCTACAGACCATGTGGTGCTCCAGGACTGGGGTTGAGTCTCTCTACAGACTCTGAGGTGCTCCAGGGCTGGGGTTGAGTATCTCCACAGACACTGTTGCTTTCCCAGACTGGATTTGAGTACCTCTATAGACCCTGTGACCCTCCAGGACTGGGGTTGAGTATCTCTACAGACATTGTGGCCCTCCAGGATCTGGGTTGAGTATCTCTATAGACCCTGTGCTGCTCCAGGGCTGGGGTTGAGTATGTCTACAGACACTGTAGCTCTCCAGTGCCTGGGTTGAGTATATAAACCCTGTGGTGCTCCAGGGCCGGGGTTGAGTATCTCTATAGACCCTGTGGTGCTCTAGGGCCGGGGTTGAGTATCTCTACAGACCCTGTGGTGCTCTAGGGCCAGGGTTGAGTATCTCTGTAGACAATGTGGTGCTCCAGGGCCGGGGTTGAGTATCTCTACAGACCCTGTGGTGCTCTAGGGCCAGGGTTGAGTATCTCTGTCAGGTGACTTCTCCTCAGAGATAAACAGCAGGGAGGACGAGGGGCGGGGCTCAACTCCTCTCAGGTCCCTACCTGCCCCACATACCTGGGGTGTGATGTCACGCGAGCCTTAAAGGTGCAGCGCGGAGACCTGGGCAGAAAGTTCCACGGTTAGTTCCGGGCTTTGCCTCCGTGTGCGGGGCTGGCTGTCGACGCAGATTCTGATGGCGTTTCGCCGCCGATCGAAGCGCAGGGATGTTCAGAAAGGGCCGAAAGAGATCAGGTCAGAGTCTCCAGCTTTCGCTTTGTTAAAAAAATAAAATAAATAAATAAATAAATAAACAGCCTTCCAGCGACGGGCTGGTGAGAGGACAGGAGCGTCTGTCCGTCTGTCTGTCTGTCTGTAGGCAGGACGGCAGGGAACCGCTTGTCAGCGCCGAAGCGCAGTCGAGACGTGCGCGTGCGAGGACATTTCTGTTCTGCCGTCGTTCGCAGAGTCGTTGCGGCTCGCGTTGCACGGAGCTGCGGTTCGGTTTGAGAACGGACAAACTGTGCTTCACGGTTGTTGTCACTCTACAGTTGCAGTACGGTTGTGTTGTGGTTGTGTTGCGGTTACAGAAGTGATTTTGCGCAGCGGATTGCGGCGTTTGTGCCAGAGGCAGTGGGCTCGTCCGGTGGCGCGGTCCCCAGACCGTAAAAACTGAGTTTCTGATCCCCGCTCGGGTCAGAACCGGAGATTTTTCGGCGTTCAGCTGCGCGTACCGAAGCAGGTCGGGTTTCCTCCCTTTGCTCGAGGGCACGACAGGCACTGCCCCGCCCCGCCTGGAATTCAGCAGGATCACCTGAGCGCTACGAACCCGGCTGCTTGCTCACTGCAGTACACCTCTGCCCTCGAACGCTGCCTGCAAACCCTGCCCTCAAACCCTGCCCCCAAACTCTACCCTCTACACTGCCCTCAAACTCTACCCTCTACACTGCCCTCAAACTCTACCCTCTACACTGCCCTCAAACCCTGCCCTCAAACCCTGCCCCCAAACTCTACCCTCTACACTGCCCTCAAACCCTGCCCACAAACCCTGCCCCCAAACACTACCCTCCACACTGCCCTCAAACTCTACCCTCTACACTGCCCTCAAACCCTGCCCACAAACCCTGCCCCCAAACTCTACCCTCTACACTGCCCTCAAACCCTGCCCCCAAACTCTACCCTCTACACTGCCCTCAAACCCTGCCCTCAAACACTACCCTCCACACTGCCCTCAAACTCTACCCTCTACACTGCCCTCAAACTCTGCCCTGAAAAAGATGCTCCCAAATGCTACCCTCAAATGGCTGCCCTCAAACCCCGCCCACAAGCCCTGCCCTCAAACCCCGCCCACAAAAGCTGCCCCCAAACCCTGCCCTCAAACCCCGCCCATAAACGCTGCCCCCAAACCCCGCCCTCAAACGCTGCCCCCAAATGCTGCCCCCAAACCCCGCCCTCAAACGCTGCCCCCAAACCCTGCCCCCAAACCCCGCCCTCAAATGACTGTGCAGTGCACGAGGGGTTCCGCTGACCGCAGCCCTGGTCAGGTGACCACTGTCACCTGCATTAAGCCCCGCCCCTCTCCTCCGCAGAAACACTTTCCCACCTCACAGGTAGCCAAGCAAGACCTGAACACCTCCAGTTTAGTCTTGCATATTTGGAATGGTGTTTTACTTTTATTTTTGTGTTATTTCATTTTTTTGTATTTTTTTTAATGGAAGATTGAAGTGCTTTACTGCGTGGTGCGACCGCATGCCAATGTTGCTTCATGTCCAGACTGCACTTATTTGGATTTCATAGGTCAGGTGGCTTCTCTTACTCATACGCACGGGCACATACACACACACGGTCATACTGTCCCCCCCCCCCCCACACACACACACACACTGACACACACTCAATCACACTCTCTCTCCCACAGACATGGACATAATTACACACACTTACACACACACACATGTACGCTGAGTGAACGTGTGAGGGGTGTTAAGTGTTTGGCAGAGTGGAAGAATGGCAGGCTGGGTTGGGGGGCCAGAAGGGGGGGGGGGAGGAGTGTTTTTGTGCTTGAATGATCTCCTGAGAGGTTGCCTCTGAGAAACCAGGGAAAGGACATTAACTCCCTCACTACCAGATACAAACTCATCCTAGTGTGAGTGTGTGTGAGTGTGTGAGTGAGTGAGCAAGTGCGCGTGAGTGTGCGTGTGTGCGCATGTGTGTGTGTGTGGGTTTGTCAGTCAGAAAACAAAGCTTTAAACGACTTCCAAGTGCCAGTGACTTTGTTTTGTTTTTTTTCAGTGACTGAAAAACAGATTTTTTGGACCAGATCCAGATTTATTTATTTATTTATTTACTTAGGATCCCCATTAGCAATACACAGTGTGCAGCTAATCTTCCTGGGGTCCGATTGTGCAGAGCAATCTGGAATGGATTCGAAGACAGTAAATGATTGACAGCTTGTTGTAGCTCTGCCCGTTTTAGGGAGGTTCATGACACCTCTCTGTCCAATCGCTATGGAAACCTTTAAATGGTACCTGTAAGCCCCTCCCCCCCATGTCATCATCACCAAGTAGCAGTTATTTAAAGGGGGGGGGTCATATGTTTGTGCTGCTGGGATTGGCGGTGTGTAAGGAGTTTGTGTTCCTTTGAGATGCTACAGACTGGGATTCGAACCCTCGTCCATCAGATTATGAACATTTCAGTTTTGAGCGAGTGAGTTTGAGTCTGGGTCATTGATAAGTATGTAAACTCATACTTGTACTCACATACTGTCCTTCTATCTCCCTCTCTCTCTCCCTCTCCCCCTATCTCTCTGCCCCCCCTTTCTCTCTCTCTCTCTCTCCCTCTCCCCCTATCTCTCTGCCCCCCCTTTCTCTCTCTCTCTCTCTCTCCCTCTCCCCCTATCTCTCTGCCCCCCCTTTCTCTCTCTCTCTCTCTCCCTCTCCCCCTATCTCTCTGCCCCCCCTCTCTCTCTCTCCCTCACTTGTCTCTCTCTCTCTCTCAGGTCTTCCTAAACAGGAGCAGGAGACTAAGCCCAGCCTCTCTCCGCTGTACCCAGAGAATGTTTTCGTCGAGGTCGACCGGCCTCAGTTCCTGCAGGACCTGCACACTGAGGCCCAGGAGGGGCTCAAAATCCAGCAGCAGGAGGGTATGACCTCTGACCTTTCACCCCTAACACTGCAGCTCTCTTTACCCAACCGCTCACCTCTAATCCCACAATCCTGTAGGAGGGTATGACCTCTGACCTCTAACTTTTAACCCCTACTACTGCAGCTGTCTTTACCCAGCCGCTCACCTATAATCCTGCACATGACACACAAATGATCGACCTGTGGGTCCGCCTCTCCCCATCTGCCATGACTGTAGTTGGCTTGACTTGAAGCTGACGCTTGGCTGAGCAAGGACGTTCCGTTTGCCTAATGGAACACGTGCGCAATGCAACAGTGTAACATCGCACATGTCGTCACGGCCGACCTCACTCCTGCCGTACCGCAACACAACGCGTCCGCTGGACGAAAATACACACGCGCGAAACAAAACCGCAAACGGAGACGCCTGAAACAGTCACAGAGGTGGCACCGCGTGCGTCACTGTAAGGTCACTAAGTTAGCGATGCCGTTTTCACTTTTTTTTTAAAACACAATTGTGCAATACTTTATGACGTAAGCACCTCACCAGCAGCCCCAGTGTCATTAGACTTGCGCTTCAGTGGCAGAGAAAGCAGAACAGGAATACGCAAACTGTACGTCCTGTCGGCTAAGTTTGAAACTTGACTGACTGCTGTGCATGGACAAGCTAGTGTTGGGCAGTTCACAGAAGCCTGCCTCTTATCAGACCTCCAGAGGAAGACCAGGCTGTTTACGGTGCTGACAGGGAGTCATCAAGTGTGATAAAGAGCAAAACATCCTACTGGATCAGCATTATGTAAAACTTTGGTTCTCCATAACACAGTGTCATCACATTTTGTGTTGTCGGAAAGGGGAACAAGTTAGTGTCTTAAAGGTTACGCCAGTGTGATAGGCTTACAGAGAGCGCCAACAGGGTCAGCGATGTAGTATTTTGTCATGATTGTGTCTTTATTTGCTGACTTTGGGGTTTGCCTTGCATATAATGAGAGAACTGCAATGGTTTGGGGAGACAACATGAGTCAACATGGTCTCCTACTCATCACACGCGCATAGCCATTTCGCCACTCTCATTTTGCGCCATTTTATACTGTCATTATTCCTAAACCTACACTGAACAATAAACTGCATTCATTATAACCTGGCATTCCTCTTTGACTCTTACCACTGCACGCCTGGAAGCTTTAAGGTCCTAAAATACGCAGAGAACTCAGCATATCTGCACCCCGTAGTCACTCGCCTATACGCTAGTGTCGTAGCAGGATACACAATTGTATTTATGCAGGCTACACAAGCCAAAGACATGTCCGCATCTACCAGGTTAGACAGTGACCCGTATAGAGAAACACTACTGGCAGACAGCAGTCTCCTGTGGAGGGGTTTCTTACAGTCGGTGACCTTGACATGCCGTTTGGTGTATCTGAGGGGTTTCTTACACCGGGAATAATAAAGTCCCGTGGAAGTGATCCCAATCCCCAGTATGACCCCTGACCTTTAACCCCTCTTCTTGAACACTGCTGCACTTCTCTCTACCATCCAGGGCAAAGACAAACCCTTAGACGTTCACCTCCCTGACTGAAAACCCCTTAACCCTTGATTCTTAACCCTGACTGAAAAAGAAAGAGACTAGTTGTTGACCTGTCATTCTGTTTTTTTTTTTCTGCAGAAAATGGAATGGACTACCAGGATGACGAGAGCATGGTTGTGAGTATTAATGTCAGTGTTTATATGCTGGACAGCAGGGGTGGACAACTCCACTCCTGGTTAGGCCGGTGTGTTTCCAGGTGTTTGTTTTCACCAGTTTACCCTGACTCAGTTGGCTAAGGAACTCTTTACACCAACGGTGGTTCCCTCGCATTAGACTACCCTAAAACAGCATCTGCTAAAGGGACACATGAACAGTTATCAGGCATCATTCATGCACTTAATCGAGAAATTTAGCCATAATGTCAGAACACATAAATGACCAGGCTGACCTGAACAGCAAGAGCAGTGCAATTAATTGGAATGGACTGGAATGAAGGTTGGAATGAAATCCAGAAACGGATTTCTTTGCCCACCCCTGCTGTAAGAGCTGCCCGTATCGCCTTCAGTACGGAATGTAATCTTCAATCATTTCCTGAGTGTTTCTGTCACTGATAAACACACACTGCTCAACAGCAACTGCCACCTAATCACAGACCTTGAGACTTTCTTTCATGTGACTGAAAGGGTAAATCTGCAAACCCACATGCACTGCACATACCACACTGCGCACAAACACAGAACTTACACTTCAACAACAGCTGAACACACACAGGAACAGTACAAGACCACACACACTGTGGGGAAAAAAAACTCACATACCACACACGCACGCACACACAAACACATACACATGCACGCACACAAACAAACACGTGCGCACACACTACAAAATTAACACAAACACAGGCAGACACACAAGCATGTGTGTGCACTTACGCGTGTCCACACAGACACAGGCACACACACAAGCATGTGTGCGCACTTACGCGTGTCCACACAGACACAGGCACACACACAAGCATGTGTGCGCACTTACGCGTGTGCACACAGACACACGCACACACTCTGTCTCTCTCTCCCTCTCCCTCTCTCTCACACACACACGCACACACTCTGTCTCTCTCTCTCACACACACACACACGCACACACTCTGTCCCTCTCTCTCTCTCTCACACACGCACACACTCTGTCTCTCTCTCTCTCTCTCACACACGCACACACTCTGTCTCTCTCTCTCTCTCTCACACACGCACACACTCTGTCTCTCTCTCCCTCTCCCTCTCTCTCACACACACACACGCACACACTCTGTCTCTCTCTCTCTCTCTCACACACGCACACACTCTGTCCCTCTCTCTCTCTCTCTCTCACACACGCACACACTCTGTCCCTCTCTCTCTCTCTCTCACGCACACACACGCACACACTCTGTCTCTCTCTCTCTCTCTCTCTCTCTCTCACACACACACACGCTCAGGTGACTGACTGTATGCGTGTCCTCGCTCCCTACAGTCTACGGCAACCCTGCAGACGGGGGATGACACCAGCCTGGCCAGCAGCATGAGAACCGTGGGGTCCGGGGACACCACCGACGCCATGTCATCCGTCTCCACGGTTTCCGGCGTTTCTGCCGTTTCCCCGGTTTCCGAAGTCTCTGCCGTTTCCGTTGCCTCCACTGCTTCCACCAGGTCCTCGCGCCTCACGCGGTCAGGGCTCACCAGGCAAGGTATGCTGACACGCCTGGGGGAAACGCCTGGGTGGGGTAGGGGGATAGCGAAACCCCTGGGTGGGGGGTGGGATAGGGGAACCCCTGGGTGGGGTAGGGGGATAGGGGAACGCCTGGGTGGGGTAGGGGGATAGGGGAACGCCTGGGGTGGGGTAGGGGAATAGGGGAACGCCTGGGTGGGGGAACTCCTAGGACAGGATAGGGGAACCCATGGGGGGGGGGGGGTGGGGGGGGGGATAGGGGAACGCCTGGGTGGGGGAACTCCTAGGACAGGATAGGGGAACCCGTGGGGGGGGGGGTGGGGGGGGGATAGGGGTGCCTTTAGGGGGGGAGCTTTTCTCAGACCCAGTCTCTCCTCTCCACAGGCTCCACCTTCAAGCCCCTGAGTGGCAGCAGGAGGCCAGAGAAGAGCAGGAGGCGCAGCAAGCGGGCCACGGTGGCGGGGATCCCCCAGCACATCCAGATGGAGCTGAGTACGCACCCCGAAACTGCACCCCAAAACTTTACCCCAATCTGCACCCTGATACTATACCCCAAAACTGCAACCTAAAACTGCACCCTGAAACTTTGCCCCAAACTACACCCTGAAACTGCACCCTGATACAGCACCTCAAACCTGCACCCTGAAACTTTGCCCCAAACTCTGCACCCTGCATTGAATCACTCTGATTACATGCACGCTCATTTGTACTCATCTTTGAGATGGTCATTTTGTTGAACTTTATGTTTGAACTCAGTTGATGTTTCAGAGGGGGGAAATGGACGGCACTTGCCTGAATTGAACGATAGCTTTTCTTTCTGCGATGAATGTTTGCACATTTCATTTCCTTAGATTATGGCGGGATGTTTTTGGGGTGCTTCTGTTCGCAGCCTCAGGTTATTCTGTAATGAATCCTTACCTGAGAACCGGTCCTCGCGTTCTTGCTTCGGTTAACCGGTCTGCCCCCCCCTCACCCCGCCCCCCTGCACCCCCCCCCCCTGCAGGGCTGGACAAGGAGCGCTGGCAGACCTCGCCCACGGAGGGGCAGCTGCCGAACGGGCAGGACGTGGAGGAGGAAGTGGACGTGCTGCCGGACCCCGGCGGCACCCCGGAGGGCGTGCGGATCCACCTGGCGGCGCTGGAGGGGCTGGAGTCCGCCGAGGAGCAGCAGCTGCTCCGGCGCCACCTGCAGGCGGTGTACCGCGACGACCTGGCCATGGCGCGCACCGCCGGGCCCCGCCTCTCCCCGGGCCGCCGCGTCAAATCCGTGGCGGTCCCGGGCTTGACCACGGCCGCGTCCGCCACCCTGTCCGCCGCCCCCCCGCCCGCCACCAGCCCGGCGGACCCCTACCCATCCAGCCCGGTCATGTACATCTCCCCCCAGGCCACCTACATGTCCAAGATCATCCCCAACGCCGTGCTGCCCGGCGACGTGGACGTGATCGAGATCAGCAGGAAGGGGCGGAGCCGGGGCAGCATGCGCACGCTCAGCAAGACCAGCCTGACCGCGCCCAGCCCCGCCCTCTCCCGCGCCTCCTGGACCGGCTCCGACTCCTCCCACACCGTCGTCTCCGACTCCTCCACCATTTCCTCGGGCGGGGGGCGTGGCCGGCGGAAGAAGCAGGGGGCGGGGCCTGCGGGCGGAGCGCAGCCGGCCAGCCCGGACCAGGTGAGCCTGCACAGCTCCATCAGCTACTCCAGCAACATCACCTCCGTCAGCCAGGTGGGCGGGGACAGCCGCAGGAGCGACGCCTATTTCGGGCGGAGCCTGTCGGTGAAGAAGACGAAGAAGGACCCGCCGGCCCCGCCCCGCCGCACCAACTCCCTGCACCCCAACAGGCAGAGGCGGCGCTCGCGGGACGTGCCGGACGCCCCCGCCCCGTCCCCGAGCCTGGCCTACTCCGCCGACCAATCGCAGGTCTCCTCCTCCTCCTCCTCCTCCTCCACGGTGGCCAGCCTGCCCAAGATGCAGGGTAACGGGTTCCACAGGACCCTGTCCCCCTCCAGCGGCTACTGCAGCCAGAGCCCCGTGCCCACGCTGTCCCCCTACTCTGGAAACCCCACCCAGCAGCGAGCTCCGCCCGCCCTGCCCAAGGCCTCTTCTCTCATGACGGCCGTCCTCGGTTTTGGGGGCGCCCCCCCGGACGTTCCAGCGCACCCTAAAGTGAAGGCGCCCACGCCCCCGCCCCCCGAGACCTGGATCCACGACCAGCGGAGCTTCGACCTGCTGTGCGGCCCCCTGAGCGTGCAGAGGAACCTCTTCGTGGCCCTGCAGAAGGTCCGGCTGGAGAGGCAGCGGAGGCAGGCGCAGTGCCCCCTGGTGGCCGGAGGGGAAGCTTCGGCAGCGGGCCAGAGGAAAGAACCGCCCCCGGTCATGAAAAAGACCGGCTTGGTTAAAACGGAGGTGCTCAAACACGCCGGTCCCGCGGCGGTGAGGAAGGGTAGCCCGCTGACGCAGGTCTATGTGCAGACCCCGCCTCCTTCTCCTCCCCCCGCCCATCACCCCCCGCCCCCTCCAGCCAAGGAAACGCCTCCCTCCTCGGTATCGGATTCGGCCTGGCCCCTCCCCCCGCCGCCCGCGGTGGAGCTCCTGCCGGCGGCCGTGTTTGAAGGGCCGGACGAGACCGACTTCCTCCCGCCCCCCCCTTTGCAGGAGGGAGCGGGCAGCCCCCCCGTCTCGGCCAACGTTCAGCTTGTGCCCCCCGTGAAAACGACGCCGCTGGTAACGGCGCCCCCCACATTGGTTACCATAAAATCCATGCCACCGGCTGCCCAGGAAGGCACGCCACCCGCTGCCATAGTGACTGCTGTCAAGGCGATTATGCCCAACAACACAGCAAAGGTGACCCAGGCATCGGCTGAGCCAGGAAGACCTCCTCCCTGTAGCACCAATTCGCTAGAAATGTCACTTTTACTACAGGGAATCCCTCCCCCTCCAAAGGAAGCCCCGCCCCCTCCACCAGATGCTCGATCTGTACTACAGGGAGTCCCTCCCCCTCCACTGGGAATTCCACCCCCTCCACAAGAAGCCCCGCCCCTTCCACCAGAAACCCGGCCTGTACTCCAGGGAGTCCCTCTCCCTCCACTGGGAATCCCTCCCCCTCCACAAGAAGCCCCGCCCCCTCCACCAGAAGCCCCACCTGTAACACTGGAAGTCCTGCCCCCTCCACATGAAGCCCCACCTGTAACACAGGAAGTCCTGCCCCTTTCACAGGAAGCCCCAACTGTACCACAGGAAGTCCTACCCCCTCCACAGGAAGCCCCAACTGTACCACAGGAAGTCCTGCCCCCTCCACAGGAAGCCCCACCTGTAACACTGGAAGTCCTGCCCCCTCCACATGAAGCCCCACCTGTAACACAGGAAGTCCTGCCCCTTTCACAGGAAGCCCCAACTGTACCACAGGAAGTCCTGCTCCCTCTACAGGAAGCTCCACCTGTACCACAGGAAGTCCAGCCCCCTGCAGAGGAAGCTCCACCTGTACTTCAGGAAGTCGTGCCACCCACGCAGGAAGCCCCACCTGTACCACAGGAAGTCTTGCTCCCTCCACAGGAAGCCCCGCCTGTACCACAGGAAGTCCTTCCCCCTCCAAAGGAAGCCCCTCCTGTAACACTGGAAGTCCTGCCACCTCCACAGGAAGCCCCACCTGTTCCACAGGAAGTCCTTCCCGCTCCACAGGAAGCCCCTCCTGTACCACAGGAAGTCCTGCCACCTCCACAGGAAGCCCCACCTGTACCACAGGAAGTCCCACCCCCTGCACAGGAAGCCCCACCTGTACTTCAGGAAGTCCCGCCCGCTCCAGAGGAAGTCAAAACTTCATTCCCAGCGGTGCCCACTGTGCCCCCACCTCCTCCGGCCCAGCCTTTGGAGGAGCAGACCCCTCCCACCTGTCCTGCAGAACCTGGCCCAACCAATCAGGAGACTCAGAGCAGAGAGCCACAGCCAAAGAGCAGCCCTACTCCGAAGCGGGACGCCCGCGTTCCCATGACTACGTCCACCCTGATGCAGATGGTGCGTATGCGAGCAGGCGAGTCCACTGGAGCCCCCGTTCAGAACAGCAAGCCCAGGGACGCTGGGGAAAAACCGGGCCAGGGCCAGAACCAGAACCAAAACCAGGCGGATGGACAGAGCGCTGCTGAGAAGCCCAAGACCCTGCCTGTAACAGCTCCGCCCCCCACCATCAACTACCCACCTCCCGCCACTGGCTCCGCCCCCTCCATGAGGCTCCAGGAGGCCATCCGCATGAAGACGGCGGCCATGTCCCGCCTGGGGTCCCGCTCGCCTCGCTCCGCCTCCCCCTCCCCCAGCCCCTCCTCCCCCTCCCCCAGCCCCTCCCCTGCCTCCCCCTCCCCTTCCTCCCCCTCCCCCGCCTCCACCGCCAGCTTCATCTTCGCCAAGAGCCCCCGAAAGGTCGTCATAGAGACGCCCTCGTCGCCCGAGGGGCAGGCGGGGCTGAAGGCGGATCTCGCGGCCGAGCTGGCGCGGGTCACCGGTCCCGCCAAAAACGCCAAGGTCCCGCCCCCTGTGGCCAAGAAGCCCGCGCAGCACGCTGACCAGGCCCCGCCTCCCGACCAAACGGCGACCGAAAATGGCGGGGTGGCCGCGCCCGCCGAGGAGACGCCAGGAGCTCTACCAAAGGAGAACCCCGAATCATCCAACACCAAACCAGGTTTGTGAACACCAGGGGAGAACCATTTCACTCTTTTAAAACAAGCGCTTTTTTTCAAAGGAGGACAGATAGTCTGTCCTCCGTTTGTGCGTTTTGCTTTATTGCGGCATTGGGCAGAGAGGGTGACGGACAGAGACGGGAGCACAGCTCAGAAGATCGAACCTCCAACCACATGGGGGTCTCATGTTTTAAATTTCACTCTACTTAATAATAGCCCGTTGTGTGAAATCACTATCCAACTTTTTAAAAATTTTTAGTGAAGCAGTGTTCGACATATCTATGGGCAGAGTTACTAGCTTAACTCCATTTTCCAGTAGCTCGCCATGTGTTTAAGTTTAACCATTTCCAAAATCAAGTCAAACTGTTGTATTGGAATAAATTTTAAACCATTATACCTGCGGGCCTATCATATCTGAACCCAGGTCTCTGCGGTGGTAAAAAAAAAATTCCCTGCCTAAAATGGACCAGATTTATTGCGTCAGCGCTATGACTGGTCTGCCCCATGTACAATGCATTGGCAAAGTTACCGTGTTACTATCATTTAATATTGGACATTTACGTGACCATACCATGAAACTTGGAGTGCACATAAGTGCATGAATGGGCATGCTTAATGTTACAACAGCTCTCAACAGCAGCAGATTGGCCAAATGGGGGGGCGACATAGCTCAGGAGGTAAGAGCGGTTGTCTGGCAGTCGGAGGGTTGCTAGTTCAATCCCCGCTCTGGGCGTGTCGAAGTGTCCCTGAGCAAGACACCTAACCCCTAACTGCTCTGGTGAATGAGAGGCATCAATTGTAAAGCGCTTTGGATAAAAGCGCTATATAAATGCAGTCCATTTACCATTTACCAAATTGTCGAGTGTCAGTCAAGTGTACCTGTCTGTCAGGCAGAAGCTGTAGGGAAGTGGGATGAAAACGGGAAGAATTAGAATTTTAACTGATGCCTCTGCAGTCGACTCTTCGACTGCGATTGACATATCGGACACCCCTGAACTGCTGTAATGTACTGAGTTTGGAGAAGGGAGTGGGCAGTGTTACCGCTGCACTGTGAGCCACACACACACACACACCGCACACACACACACACACACACACCGCACACACCGCACACACACACACACACACACACACCGCACACACACACACACACTACACACACACCGCACACACACACACACACTGCACACACACACACACTACACACACCGCACACACACACACACACACACACACACACACTACACACACACACCGCACACACACACACACACACACCGCACACACACACACACACACACACACTACACACACACACTGCACACACACACACACACACACACACACACACACACACACACACACACACTGCACACACACACACACTACACACACCGCACACACACACACACACACACACACACACACACACACACACACACACACACACACACACACACACTACACACACACACACACACACACACACACACACACTACACACACACACACTGCACACACACACACACACACACACACACACACACACACACACTTCCCAGATGAACGCTGCCGTAAACCCGAGCGACTTTGCAGAGCAGAAAATGTCGGGAGACTGAAGTTGTGAGCGCCCTAAAACTCAAACTCGCTTTGCCTCCACGCGTGATTACAGCGCCTTTCAGCGCACGCTGGCCTTCAGCGCGCGATGGCACGCAGCATCGATGTGAATCATCCGCAGGACTGTCAAAAATACTGCCCTTCGGGGCCTCTAGTGGCGCAGCCTGTAGAGCGCTAACCACACGCTCAATGCCAGCCGCGACGTCGGCTGCTCGAATCCGACCGCCAACCTTTGCCGTACGTCTCTCCCTCTCTCTCCTCCTAATTCTTCCTGTCTTTCTACACTGTTCTATCAAATAAAGGAAAAGCCCAAAAAAACATATTAAAAAATACTGCCCTTTGACTCACATGTGGTGAACAAAATCATGTGCTTCACAATTTCCTGCCACAGAATGCATTGTCAGCCCTAAAAATCACAACCCTTATACTGTCATTACTGAACAAATTGCACCAGTGCACAAGTGATTTAAAAGCAATCGGGTCAAAAATTATGTATTTATTTTTTATAGATGTTTATAAGTTGTGAAACATCTTGCCTTACACTCAATGGTTCTTTTTAAAAAAAAATTTTTTTATCTGATTATTAATTTGAGTAGAATCACATATATACCTGAATACATGTTATAGTGTTACTGTAATTGCACTTAAAAAAACACCAAAGATGAGAAATAAAGTCATAACATTAAAAAAACAAAATTGCAGGCTTTCTTGTAAACAAAGCTTAGAAACCTGTGTAGTGGAGTATAGTTCTGTTCATAGTATATAGTTTAGTTTCTGGGGAAATATGATTATAGCTGGTCATTTGACCTCTGTAGCTGGTCATTTGACCTCTGTAGCTGGTCATTTGACCTCTGTTGTGGTCATTCTAGTAGGTACCAAGAGGCCAGCTGCCGGTTCTCAACCTCAGCACCAGATGTCATTTTGGACCCCTGCTGATATCTATAATTTTTGCTCAAAAAGCCAGTTTCCCCGTTGGGCTCCATTCACTTTTGACAGCAAAAATAAAATACTTCCTAATATAATGGATACTCTGTGCATTATATTAGGAAGAAAAATCACTTATTATTTTTTTTATTATTTATTATTATTTTTTTTTAAAGGGTTGCCAGTTCAAACCCCGCCCTGGGTATGTCGAAGTGTCCTTGAGCAAGACACCTAATCCCTAACTGCTCTGGGGAATGAGAGGCATCAATTGTAAAGCGCTTTGGATAGAAGCGCTATATAAATGCAGTCCATTTACCATTTACCACTATCCTCGTGGTACATGTGATTTAGGCATGTGACCAAGGACACAACTGAGAATGTCTGTTAAGTGAAAAATTGTACTTCCTGGTTCTGCTGTGCTCCCCATAGGTCTCTATATGGGTCGCTGTCTCCACATATTATATACTCTAAGATAGGTTCACACTCAGAATCCCTGATGCTTAATTCTTCTGTTTGTGCTGCCGGGTGGGTCTCTGAAAAGTTCTCTGTCCTCTCTCCTCCAGCAGGTGGCGCACAGCCCGCAAGCACAGACCAAGTGACCTTATCTCCACCGCCTTGATCAATGGACCGACTGACCAATCAGGACTGTGGGACATAGTCTCTCATTGGCCATTTGTGAGGGAGGTGAATTAAGTGCAGGTGTCAAGAGAAGGGGGAAAAAAGAAAGTCAGAGAAAGTGAGAGATGGAGATGGAGAGGGAGAGGAGAGAAAAGAAAGAAAAGACATGGAACCATTGGGAAAAAAAGACTGAAGCCTTGAGAAGACTTGGTGGCCTTATAACAGCCTTTGTGTTTATGCAAGAAAGGTGTTGGTCTTTAATTTCTTATAAAGTTACAGCTTTTTTGAGCATTTTTCTGAATTCCAGAAAGACTTTACTCTGGCTGCTGCCGAATGCCATGTCTCCTGGCACAGGGTGGACAAAAAACATTTGTTTCTGAGGAGTTTTGCTGAATTCACTGGCAGTTTGGTGAGGCGGTTGCACACAAGGTTTCCCTCTAGTGGTGCAAGAGGAGGATGACCACCAAGACATGGTTCAGGTGTGCTTGTTGCTTTGTATTCATAAAAAACTGGACACTATATCACTTAAAATATGCACTATTCTTTCATCTAGTTGTTCTGTTAATCATCAAAATCATCACTGTCGTCACAATTAAACTAATTGTTTCCTGTATATCACATAAGCCATCCAATCCAATGTGGAAACACAAATATGAGTATTTTCTTTTCTTATTTTAGTGTGGTTTCATCATTGTAATTTAGTGGTCTGTTTTTGTGTAGGAATGAGTAGCCTATTCCGGCCGGGGAGTCCTGCGTTCACTACAAAGAAAAGAGTATATTTACAGAGCTAAGCTACAACAGCACTTTGTGCGGTAAATGAGCCGCACCTTGTTTTTTATGGTTGTTTTTTATTTTTTTTTATTTTAATATTCCTTAAGATAGCATTATGGCACAGCCATTTTTGAGACCTGTATTATGTTAAATGTGGGCTGGAACTGCTGTTCATCTTAACTGCTGCGGGGAGTGGGGGGGGGGGGGGGGGGCTGCATGGCTTTTAAACTCTGTTCCCCTTCAGAGCTCATGCAGTACATACACACCTGCTCTACAGGGCCTGTTACACTGTCTGATTCGAAACCACCACGGTTTTTTCTGTGTGCACCTGATGTCATGGCTCGAACCCGTCTCCCTGAACAGGTGCCCCCTCTCCCATTTTCCCCACAGACTCTCGTTAAAAGACGGTTTGCTCCCTGAAGAGGTTAGTGTTACAGGCAGACATAAACTTAACATGAAAAAGTATTTTTTTAAAATCAGATCATAAATTTCATTTACCTTTGTTTCCTGTTGGTAAAATACCGTTTTCTTCTCTCGTACTAAGTAACATATGGTTATATGTATGCGGTGTCCTTTATGTAATTTTTTTTTTTGATAATCGTTTTCTTCTTGTAAATTTCAAATAAATAGACAACAGTGTTGCTCAGTTCAGAGGGCGTGGTCACAGGACACTTGGGCGGACCGAAGGTGGACAGGAGAGCTGTTGATATATAGCCACACCCCCTTCATGTGAGGTGTATTTTAGCCACACCCCCTCCTGTTTTGTGTAAGTTTAGGAACTATGGGTATCGAGGAGCCCAGCTTCAGGTGAATCCCCCCTCCCCCGTGTACCTGACTGAAACCAGGTATGCACACTTCTGTGTACATTTGGTTAGACAGACGTGAATCAATCCTGACCAGGCAGGGCCTGCGGATTTGTGGGTTTAAAAAAAAAAAAAAAAACAGCAGCTAAAGAGAGAGTCTCGGCTTGGAAAAGAAGTTCAGTTGTCAGTTTGGTCCCAGGACAGGTGTAAGGTAGCCGGGCTAACCGCAGATTCACCCCCAAACAGAACAGCGCAGGTAGAGCAGGTCTGCTTTATAAGTGTCTGCTCTGGGCTCACCTTCTCTTGAAATGATTAAACCCGAAAATCTAATTTCTGCTTTGCTTTTCTCTTCTAACTGTGGCACAGATGTCCTTGCTCAGGTAATCAGGGAAATGGAAACAAACTCTCAACCACTGTCTGAAAATTCTACCTTGGAAATGCAAAAAAACAAACAAACAAACAAAAAAAATAATAATAATATTGATTAAATAATGATGATATGCCAATAATGTACAGTTTATTATTCCTTTGTTCACAAATGCTATGAATAAATGAAATGCCTTAGAACTCGTGGCTTGTGTTTTTTTTATAAGTGTGCAGTGTGTGTGAGAGAGAGAGGGCGAAAGAGTGAGCAAGCAAGTGAAATCACACCTCGGGAATTGTTTATGGGCTACGTAACTACGAAAATATTGCGCCATGAAAAACAGGAATGTATTGTTCTATTATGTGAGTCATGGAAACAAACTGAGTTAGGCTCGTCCACACGATACTAGCATGGACGTATTGGTTGCTCCCAGAGTTTCGAACGTAAGCCGTTGAAAACGCCCTCTGATATAAATTTAGAAATTAACGTCTTCCCTGTTCAGTGAGCAAACGACATTGGAGAAACTACACTGAGACTGGAAGCTGCGTCGTAACCTATTTTTATACGGTCTATGGTCGTAACACTCAGAGAAGGAGGAATTTCAGAAACCGGTACAGTAAGTTTCTGTTCACTTTAAATATGTACAAGTGACGGCGTTAAATAAAATACTACAGACGTTTCGAGACCTTAGTGTCTGTGATTGTAATGTAAATGTAACATTACTGTTTACAGATATAGCTCAGGTTATGATTTATTTAAACATATTTTTTACAGAACCGTTTAAATAAAATAGTGCGCCTAGTCAATCTGTGCCACGTGCGATTTGTTCTTATACAACATAATGTATGTATGAATTTGATTATATCAAGAATAGTATCTGTACGCGTAACATTACCTGTTAAAACCTTGGTATGAGTGATTTCACTGTAATTCGATCAAATGAGCTGCTTGTCTGTTTTAGGCTCACCGAAGTAGCGAAATGGCATGGTGTAGCTTATTTCAAAACGAAATATACAGGCTTAATTGTATATTTTTACTTTTTAAAAAACTTACCGTCAGTACCAATAATTTTTTAATAGTTTGTCTAATTAAAAAGTAAAAAAAAAAAAAAACATTTAAACGTTCCTTTTTGGCTAAATTGTTCTTGGGGCCAGAAAGTTAAAATGCTGCCATGCGTTTCTTCCACCCATGGCCTAGTTTTAACTCATGGCTGAAGAATTGTGCCAATTAGAAAATCAAAGTGGCTTTAACTTTGTGAAACTTGATTTTTCAACAGCGGGATTGAGGCATCACTTCTGGACCGGCACTTCTGATAACTGAAACACTGCTATGAGCTGGAACCTAAGGAGAACAGTCATATCCTTCCTTTGCCTGTTTTTCGAACTCCACTCATTCTGCAACGGTGAGTCGAATTCATAAGAAATAGGAAATAGTCACATTCCAAACATATTACTCCTCCTTTCATAAGTCTGAAATATGAAATGTAGTGCTTCACAACCCGCCACTAGAAATAGGACCCTTTGACAAGAGCACTTGCTTTGAGATTATCTTATCTCTGCACTGCTTTTCTTGCCGATATTGTGAAGGCCCTTTTAATCATAGTTACACATTTCATTTGTAGAGCGCTATTCCCACGCTCAAATCGTTTTCAATTTTTTATTGATATGAAACAGACATTTTATGTTATTTGCAAAGCCATTAAAGTATGGTCAATGAGCAATTATTGTTGATGAAATCCTGGTAAAATAAATATATATTTTAAAATAAAGCAAATACATTTTTTATTTGATATATTTGACCTTTAACCAGTGAGACGTTGGCAAGAGCACAGCACACACAGAACCTGTACACAATAACAGGTGTCTATGATGTAAGATACAAATAAAGAATGCTTATAGTTAAAACATTAATGTGATTATTAAAGTGTGACCTCTTCCCCCTTCAGGTGAATTTGAGATAAAGGTGCCCAGTGCGCCTCTAGTGGTCATTCATGGGCACAGCACGGTCCTGAGCTGCACCTTCCCTGTGAATGGGGCCTTTGACCTGGGCAGCAGCGTCATCACCTGGCAACGGCACCTGGAGGTGGTCCACAGCTTCTACCACAGCCGTGACCAGCTGGACCTGCAGAGCCGTCGCTATGCCAACCGTACCAGCCTGTACCATTCGGAGCTGGAGCGGGGAAACGCCTCCCTCCGGCTGGATCGTACCACTCCTGAGGACGCGGGGGAGTACACATGCGCCATCAGCACACTGACCGGCAGCCAGAAGAAATCCTTCCCTGTGAAAATTGCAGGTATTTAATAGACTCCTGTCCGGGGGTGTCAAACATGGTGTGTAGTGGGTGTGGTTTCGTAGCGAGGCGGTAACTCAGCTGTTTTTCTCTCCTTTCTCAGCATTCTACACGGAGCCCCACCTGCAGGTGAGCACGTCCCCCCAAAGCGTAGAGCTGAAGCTGACATCACGGGGGTACCCCGCCCCAAAGGTGCGCTGGCTGGACGCCACGGGGGCGGAGCTCTCTAACGGAACGCAGACGCAGCTCCTGACGGACACACAGGGGCTCTACGTGGTGTCCAGCTCCCTGACCCAGGAGAGGGGGGCCAACTCCACCCTCACCTTCCTCCTGTGGAACAAGGACCTGCACCAGGAGATCAGGAGGGAGTTCAGCCTGCTGGCAGGTAAAAATACACCTGGGGAGGGAGTACAGTATAATATTGTGGCTGCTAGGAGACAGTAGTCAGTATAATATTGTGGCTGCTAGGAGACAGTGGTCAGTATAATATTGTGGCTGCTAGGAGACAGTGGGCAGTATAATATTGTGGTTGTTAGGAGACAGTGAGCAGCATTGGATGTGCAGTGTTAATGAGACTGAATGACCTATGGCCCGTTTTTTCTTTCAGAAGCTGCCATTGTCCTGCGTGATGAGTCAAGGTCGGCTCTGTATGCTCTCCTGTCTGTGGCCATTTTAACAGTCCTGGGAATTCTGGGAATCATCCTGTTCTTGAAGAAGAGCCGCTGTTTCCGTGGACCCGATAGTACAGCCACTAGGGAAGAAAATACCTCCCTGAAAACGACTCCCCAAAGCAGTGAACAGGAATGGAAACCAAAGAACGGAGCAACTGTACTTTATTGAAATGCTGAACGTTAACCCTTTGAAGAGGTTTTTGGCAGTGGTTTTTTTTCTTCAACATTCCATGGAAGTGTTCTATAACTCCATTGATTTCAGTTACCAGTACTGCTTGTTACATCAGCATTAGAATGTTCAGTTAAGAACATTGAGCCTCATTCACCAATATCTTTCTCAAATTTGTTCTTGAGAAAGGTCCTAAGAAAAGTCTACGTCAGATTCATGACGCCCCGCCAATCCCCATAAAAGGGCATGAGACTGCAGGGCCGTGTGCACACAGAAATCGCACACAGGAATTGAAAAGAAAAGTTAAGAGAGAAGTCAAGAATGCCCAAACGAAAATCTAAAGACGGTGGAGCACCGGACTCCAAACGTAAGAAAAACTTCAGTAGTTCTGAAGTGGAGGTACTGCTGCAGGAAGTGAACAGCAAACGACTTGTCATATTTAGTAGCGTCAGTAGTGGATATAAAATAACAAACAAAAAAAAAAGATGCATGGGATGCTATTCAGTGAACGCTGTATCCGGAGAAGGTCGCACAACTGATGAAGTAGAAAAAAATGGTTTGATGTCAAATTTGAGGCAAAAAAAAAAAATGCTGGTGTGAGTGGACACAAGGAATTGCGTGTTATGCATTCAAACGACAAAGCGCTTCTCGTCACATTAATACCGCTAATTAAATCGACCGGCAGTAAACTGCATCGGAGAAACTAGCTGTTTCAACCCATCGCTGCGCAAAACACTGCACAAAAAATGTTTTGCCAGTCATTTTGGTGTCACACCCCAAACATTGGTGAATGTCAGAATCTACATGAACACTGTGTAACTGGGTTTCAAGAAGAGTATCCTTCTTATGAACGGTCGGTGAATGAGGCTCATTGTAATCTCATATTTATGATGTTACACCTTAAAGAGTTAAAACGAACAAGTTAACTTGCATTTTAGTGCTTTATGATTGTTCCGTTTACACTGGCTGGTCCGTCTTACAAACTCTGGTAAGAGTTATTCACACTGAACCGAGTGGATAGGTATTAGATTAAAGTGGGCATACTGTTGATTGTGTGTTTTATCTCCAAGCCAGGAGCTTGCTGACAAAACAGAAAAGCTATTTGTTGCACACCTCATTATTTTATTTTATAATTATTATTTTTTTGCATACTTGTATATTGAAAACATATGCGAGAGAATTTGTGGGTAACATTTACGCTTTAATGTGCATTAATAAACCGATTCTAATGCTGTCGGCACATTTTGTTATACCTCTCAAAGGCAGGTTCCTTTTAGGATTCCATCTTGGATTTTAACTTGTGGTACTGCAAAAATGTCTTATATGCAGTTTTGTATCGTTAACGTTTCCAGTCACCAACTGATGTTTTTGTATTGCTATCTAAAATTTATATGTAATAGTTTCTTGAAATTGACAGATATTTTGGAATATTTTTTAAACTGTATTTATTGCCAATTTGTAAAGATACACATTTTAAAAGAGCAAATGCTTTTTTTTAAACTGCACTTAATGTCCATGAATAATGTTGCTGTTAAATATGAACAGTTTATGCAGTTCAAATCTTTGCAGTTTTACTTTGCTTATTAGACAATACAAATAGTCCACTGTTCTGTGTGTTCAATTTATCCAAATGGACATCATTCATACTAACTACTTTAACGTGAATTTATGTGCCTTTTTAATATTGAAACTGAATTTTCTCTAACTTGCCTGATAGAAACTGCATAAAATTTGGAAGTTGGCTTTAAAAAATGTTTTTGGTGGTTTTTTTTGGTTGTTGTTATACTGGACACAGAAATCTGGCCTGGTCTGAAAGTATTAAGCCTAGTGTGAACAGTAGTCATTTTAAAGTTAGTGCCCAATCTAGGCCAAATTTTAAAAATCTACCCTTCTTATTTCAATTTAGCTTTATTCATATGCTGATTTTTTAAATAAAAAGTATAAAGACACTTCACAAAAACAGAAAACATTTCTGTCAAATGCATGATTAAATCCATGTCAGTCAGCTAGTCAGTTATTTTAACCATTATTTTCACCAAACTGTGTCCATAGTCAATCTGACAGACAACGTTTACAGTTAGTTATTTAACTAACAGCCTCTGGGTCTGTGAGCCAGATTCATTTAACCTCTTTTGCGGTTATGAGTGAAACCCTACACACACTCTTCTGCAACTTCGAGAGGGCCAGGTCTCCCCTTCCTGTGTGCTCTCTTCTCGCACTCCAACTTCCTGTCTCTACTGGTCCCCTCAGTGGTGGATCAAACTCACCAAAGTGGTCAGAAAAGCAGAATCATTGAACAAACTTCCCAAAGTGATCGGGAAAGCAGAATCATTGAACAAACTTCCCAAAGTGATCGGGAAAGCAGAATCGCTGAACAAACTTCCCAGAGTGGTTGGGAAAGCAGAATCATCAGCTACATTCCAACACAATCTAAAGACATCCTGCCTCATCAGTCTGTGTCTAGGTTCCACTCCCATGCCCACCCCTGAAATCTCCAGCCTTCCTTATCAACTAAGGTAATGGTATTTTTATGGTTTGTGATTATATTTTATGGTTTTAAGTTTCAGGGTGTGTTATGAATGTGGTCCATATTTACTCAGAATTTGTACTTTTGGTTTGGTACTGTGGTGTGCTTATTCGCTGGCCTAGGCAGGCCCGGCAATATTACTCATGTTAATCAGGGGAAAGTACTCTTGGTTCTCCCACATTGCCACTCTGGATGAGAGCATCTGCTAAATAAATGCAATATTGCTGTTGTGAGTCAGTCACTTATCGCATTTTGGTTTTATAGTACAGTAAGTGTAACTGCCATGTGTCATCTGAACTTTGCTCAACCTCAGTTACTTAAAGCTCCTTGAGCTCCCTCTGCACAACAGGTCACACCTCTAACCGACTACTTTCATAGTCATTATTAAAGTGTGCAGTGTGGATTGTCATACATTGTTATGTACATGAACGGATGTAGGCTACTGTCAGGAATTTTGTACATATATTATTATTCAATATTCTTGATTGTATGTTCATCCAGTGGGGCCAGACACAAATTTCCCCAGAAGCACAGACAGTTAATTTAGTAAAGTTAAAAAAAAAAAAACCTCCAAATAGCTACACCAAATGGCGAATTTATGTGCAGAGTCAAAGAGGAATGCCAGTTTATTGTTCAGTAATAATGACAATATAAAATGGTGCAAATTGTGTGTGGTGAAATGGCAATACGCGTAAATGACTAATATGCGCAGACTGCTGAGGAGCCTTCCCGAACCTTTGAACCATTTCTCTCCTTATATTGAAGGAAAAACCCCCAAGTCATCAAATAAAGACACAATCATGACAAAACAGTGCCACAATGAATCCTGCTTGTGCCACCTCTGTACGCATATCACACTGCGATAACCTTTGTAACTGAGACACCAACTTGTTCAGCATGACATCAGCGTTCCAAAAATATGAAACATGATCACATTGTATTTTAGAGAACCTAAAGTTCACATAATGCTGATCCAATCAGATGTTTAGAAGCTGAGCACTGTCTCCCTATCACACTTGCTGACTCCCTGTCAGCACAGTCAACAGTCCGTTTTCTTTTGGAGGTCTGATGAGGAGCACACTTTTGTAAACCGCTTTACAATTTGAATCTTCTCAAGTCATGTTCAATCAAAAAACATTAAGGGTGTCTTCCTTGTGCTTAATATAAATAACTTGACAGGAAAAGCCAGGTGACTAGCCCAGTATTCAACATGACAAAGCATGACACTGCGTGACACGTGATACTGCATGACGCTGACTAACCACTGTGTCATGCTGCCACCACTTCCTGCTTCCTGTATAGCTCCTGAAAACTTTTCCCCACTTCTTGTAAGACTCCTGAAACATCCTGCCACCACTTACTTTGCATTAAAAAACTTTAAATGAGACCACAAGATCTGTCATGGGGGAAGTTTGTTTTAAGGGAATGCTACCTTCCATGTTTTCATGTACCAAAAGCATGCTTACAGTTGGAGATGAAGATTTCTTTCCTTCCATATGATAAAACCACATGCATTCTGAAGACATGAATGTCATGGCTGATTCATAGTATCTATGAAATCACTGGAGCATTCAGAACAAAGAATTTGTTTCCTCTTGCTAACTCCTGGTCATAGGTGTAGATTTCGGGGGGAACGCAGGGGATACGTCCCCCTCAATATTTAGAACACGTGCATTTGTCCCCCTCCCCCAATAAAAACAGGAAAGAAGCAGGGGATTTTATTTCCACCATAAATTCATGCAGAAAAGGCACAAATTTGTGCATAAAAATTCACCAGAATGCAGGAAATGAAGTGTTTGACGCTTAAAATTTGCTGGGGGGGAAGACCCCCACACCCGCCGCTTAATGTCCCCCCCCCAATGTTCAAACGAAACCTACGCCACTGCTCCTGGTGGATTCTTGAAGACCAAGTAAGCAGCTACGGCTGACATATAACAAGGTGCTTACTGTAGATCATGGGATTCAAAAATCCTTCTTATTCCCAGTATATTTCACAATTTCAAATTGTTTTCACTGAATTACAGAGGATTCTGGAAGACCATATAGCCAGCTAGAGCTGGCATGAATTTCGAATTTACCACAGCAATCTGGAAATAGGGTTCCCAAATTCTTTTATATGCAATTTAGAATATAAAATATATTATTAATAATCCTCTCTTCAAAAAAGTATAAAAAGTAATTTAATTTTCACCTAAATTAATTTACTTTAAAGCATTTTGCTCATTTGGAATTATGGGATTCCAAAACCTACCATATATATTAAAAATGCGTTAAAAATGTGTTTTTTTTTTTCAAATTATTTTGTGTAAACTACAGTGTAATCTTGAAGACCACAGCCAACTTTCATACAATTATGAAAAAATATATAATTAAGTAATTTCAACTTTCACCAAAATCCAGGGGTTCTTAAAAACCACATATAAAGTTACTGTTAACTATTATTTTCATACATGTTTACTGTAGTTAGTTGGATTAAATCTTATTCCTCCATATTGACAATTAAATTATCAATATCGCCATCTTAAAAAAGGTATTAGAAAATAGTTTCACCAAAGACAAGTGGATAATGGGATATGTAGTCACCAACTACACATTAATTTTAAAAAATTTTACTGCAGGAATTATGGGAATTCAAGATCCTTCAGGGTTAGAATTGAGTTCAGGAGCTCATGTTTAGCTTAGTTTTTGTTTTTGGATAACTCAATTTTTTCACTTTTAAAAAAAGTAACACTATAAGTTTGTTTCAATATTGCTTCGGTGAAAGAGGTTTCATAATAAATAACTAAGGTCAAATTTCCATGGAACTGTATATATAAATTGTATATACACTCTACTGCACAATTACACTGATACACACCCATCTCAATGGGGAAAAAAATCACGCATTTAAGATGAAGTTTGGTATTAAAACGTGTTAAGTATGAATATGGTGCGAATGATGGTTTGGGAAACCAGTGTTAGGTGAGAAAACAAAGATAAAACAATGTCACCTGCGGCCAAGAGGATTTTCAGATTTTTATTCGTCCGATAGCATCAATAGAATAGATGACGTTCCATCAAATGCTGACGTTCTCTTCCAGTGAGCCTCTGCCTGGCCAAGCAGATTCATTCAGACTGTCAGTCATGCCAGGGTCTACTGGCCAGCCAATCACCCCCACTCAGGAATTTAGCATCACCAATCCCAGAGGAGAGCCCATAGTGTTCCACTGGCTCCACCTCCTTCCCAAATGTTGGCCCCTCCCCAACCCCACCATCCTTTCCCACCATAAACTTTGACTGTTCTTTCACCAATGACTTTTCCCCCTCCCCAAACATTTTTGCCACTCCCTTCCCCATCTCCTCTTCCATCCCAATCACTGCCTTAAATTCTGGTCCCACCTCCCTATGAGTCTCCTCCTCCCTAAGCATTGGCCACTCCCCCTCCCAAGTCTCCTCCCCAAAGTCAGGCCACTCCCCGTCCCCAGTCTTCTCTCTCATTCCCATCAGTGCCTTAAATGTTGGTACCACTTCCCCACTAAACTCCTTCTCCCCAACCACTGGCCCCTCCCCAATCTTCTCAAACATTGGCCACTCCCCAATCTTCTCATTAAACATTGGCCAATCCCCATTCCCAAACACTGGCCACTGCCCCTCTACATTCTCCTCCCCCATCACTGCCTTCAATGATGGCACCTCCTCACCACTAAGCTCCTCCTCCTCCCCAAACACTGGCCCTCCCCCAATCTTCTCATCAAACTCTGGCCACTCCCCCTCCTCGGGCTTCTCCCCCATCCCCATCCCTGCCTTAAATTTTTGTACCATCTCCCCATCAAGCTCCTCCTCCCTAACCACTGGCCCCTCCTTCTCCTTCTCCCCAACCACTGGCCCCTTTTCCTCTCCAAATATCAGCCCTTTCTCCTTCTCCCCAACAACTGCCCCCTCCTCCTCCCTAGAGATAGGCCCCTCCGCCTCCCCAACAACTGCCCCCTCCACCTCCTCAACAACTGCCGCTTCTGCCTTTTCCCCAATCTCCTCCCTCATCCCCATCACTTCCTTCTGAAATGTGGATCCCATGTTCTCCCCACCAAGCTCCACCCCCTCCCCAGACTGCAAGGCCTTCTTAGTGGAGGGGGTGTGGCTCCCGTCCCCTCGGTAACGGTCCTCCTCGTACACATAGGCATACTCATATTCCCCTGGCCACTCTTCTTCCTCAAAGTCCTGAAACACTGCCCCACGATCTTCTTCCTCCTCCTCTACCTCCTCTTCCTCCTCCTCCAGTCTGCTCTTGGGCAAGACGGCCTCCCCCTGTTTGTGGTGTGTCGGGGGTGTGCTTCTTTTGGTTTCTGGGCCCACAGGAGCAAATACCAGGGGTCCACTGCTCTGGTAGCCTAGACAGAACAGAGCAAGGAATCAGGACTCATCTCCACGGCAACACTGACCTCAGACCGGCAGGGGAACTGCAGCGATAATGAGAAGGGTTGGGCAGTGTGGAGGGTATTAATCCGTTTTAGTGACAAATTACTAAATTTTAGTTTGGGTTTGGGCCTGAACAATATTTTTAATGACCACCGCCTCCCCAGTCTCCTCCTCCGCCCCCATCACTTCCTTCCAAAATGTTGATCCCGTGCCCCTCCCCCACCAATTCCGCCCCCTCACCAGACTGCATTATATATGGAGCTGTATAAATGGACGTAAATGCTCTGTAAAAGCTGTGTATGTCGCTCTGGATAAGAGCGTCTGCTAAATGGCTGTAATGTGATGGAGAAGCCTGCCTTCGTGTAGCGGCCGCCCCCCTCCCGAAAGCCGGCACTGGGAGTCGCAGCAGTCACACTCGGAGTCTCGCCCGGAGATCTCCTTCCACCTGCGGGAAGAGCGCAAGGCTGTCGGGGCCGGAGCGCAAACACGGTGCGTCTGAGCAGAGATTCTGCTCCCCACACCATCCCCCTCTGAAGTCCCTAACCACAGAACCCCAACCATCCCCTTCTGAAGTCCCAAACCACAGACCCCAACCATCCCCTTCTGAAGTCCCAAACCACAGACCCCAACCATCCCCTTCTGAAGTCCCAAACCACAGACCCCAACCATCCCCTTCTGAAGTCCCAAACCACAGACCCCTACTATCCCCTTGGACCTCCAAAACCAGACCCGCACCATCCCCATCTGACCTCCCAAACCAGACCTGCACCATCCCCTTCTGACCTCCCAAACCAGACCCCTACCATCCCCTTTTGAAGTCCCAAACCACAGACCCCTACCATCCCCTCTGACCTGCCAAACCACAGATTCTATAGACCGGCCAGACCTGTATTAACACGACAAGCGTTATGACATCATAGCTTCTGAACACTGCTTTGCCTCGAGCATAGATTGTATAATCACACCAGATATACGAATGTCCTTCACATTACAAGTGGTCTCCGTACCAATGAGGACAAAACATTTAAATTTGATACATTTCATGAATATTTGTAAAGGGGTATGTCCAAGTGAAATTCTGCACTGTACTAATGCACTGCCTGCCCCTGCTACCAACAAGACAGGATAGAAGGGACACAAGAGGGGAGTATCTGGTGAGCATATAGAATCTGTGCTGTACCTTCTTTCCTTCCTGCTGTAGGTGCAGGACTTGGCAGTAGACGTGGGACCCCCCACCGCCACAAAGAGATGGCAGTGCAGGAACACCTATCACGCAAAAAAAAAAAGAGAGGATTCAAAACAGGCCATTTTCACTCCTGGCACAGCTGCATGTGAAACCGAACTAAAGCTTACAAGCTTATATTTTTTGTCACCATTTGCAATGAGCATTCCACCTCTGGCAATAGATTTTATTTCTCTGACATGATCCTGGTTACATAAGAGATGAATGAAATAAATATCACAGGACAAAAAAACTGTGGCCAAGAGCTTACATAGAGCAACATAATGGGAGATTAAGATCAACAGTTTTTTTATTTTATATCCGTTTTCTTTTTATTTCGCATTTGCCAAAGGTTATCCTCTGAAATAAATTATGTTACATAGAATGCATTTAGACCGACCATGTCTGCACATGAAAAGTGCAACATGGATAGACTGTAGTTATATACACTGCACGCATGTATGTATGCACAGTATGTATTCACAGTAAAACATTCACAAGTAAATGAATAGTGTACACGTGGTTCCTATAGGACTTAAACTCTGTTTGAGTTGAATTAACACTGGACATGTGTGTGTTAGTTGTTTCTTTTCAGGTCAACACAGGAAGTGAAGCCAAAGTCAAATGTCCACTACCTGGTGAAGAATAAAAGCCTTCCTGGTCTATTCTAGACTCCGCAGGAGGGGGGCGTGGCTAACCTGGGCCGTAGAATTATCGTCAAACTGGAAAGCCTCCAGCACGAAATTTATGGTCCTGTCCGTCCTCTGGCAAAATCCCGAGCTACTGCCTTCTCTTTTGCTGTGCACCATGCACCTGTATGAACCACCAGTACACAACACACAGGAGCGTACACGTCATTCTTCCGAGTGCGAACCATGCATTTTGGAAAACCAAGACTGTTCAGTAATTTATATATGAGGAGAGAGAGAGAGAGAGAGATACAGACACAAAGCACAATCTGGGATCATTTCTGTCACTTAAATTCCCCTCTATCATGCTATGCACGTACCTCCTATGTCACTGATGTTACATGTACCTCCATCCAGCACGTATAATGCAATTCGTATCATTATCTTGCAATTCGTATTATTATCTCGAAGTTATAGCTTGTCATGCCTCCTAGTTTGACTTAGCATAGGTTAGGTCAGAGTAATGTTCACTGTGTGAACTGGACTTAATGTGTTCATGGCTATGAATAACTGTTACAAAATGGGTATTGTACCTTATCGGACCCGGGGACGCGTAGCTGCTCCAATGAACCTTCGGTATGCGCTCACTGTACGTCGCTTCGGATGAAAGCGACTGCCGGATAAACGCAGTGTAATGCACGCGCGCACACGGTACACTGAGACGTCCGCGCACACGGTACACTGAGACGTCCGCGCACACGGTACACTGAGACGTCCGCGCGCACACGGTACACTGAGACGTCCGCGCGCACGGTACACTGAGACGTCCGCGCGCACGGTACACCGAGACGTCCGCGAGCACACGGTACACTGAGACGTCCGCGCGCACGGTACACCGAGACGTCCGCGCGCACGCGGTACACCGAGACGTCCGCGAGCACACGGTACACCGAGACGTCCGCGAGCACACGGTACACCGAGACGTCCGCGAGCACACGGTACACCGAGACGTCCGCGAGCACACGGTACACTGAGACGTCCGCGCGCACGGTACACCGAGACGTCCGCGCGCACACGGTACACCGAGACGTCCGCGCGCACACACGGTACACCGAGACGTCCGCGCGCACACGGTACACTGAGACGTCCGCGCGCACACGGTACACTGAGACGTCCGCGCGCACACGGTACACTGAGACGTCCGCACACGGTACACCGAGACGTCCGCGCGCACACGGTACACCGAGACGTCCGCGCGCACACGGTACACCGAGACGTCCGCGCGCACACGGTACACTGAGACGTCCGCACACGGTACACCGAGACGTCCGCGCGCACACGGTACACCGAGACGTCCGCGCGCACACGGTACACTGAGACGTCCGCGCGCACGCGGTACACTGAAACGTCCGCGCGCACACGGTACACTGAGACGTCCGCGCGCACACGGTACACTGAGACGTCCGCGCGCACACGGTACACTGAGACGTCCGCGCGCACACGGTACACCGAGACGTCCGCGCGCACACAGTACACTGAGACGTCCGCGCGCACGCGGTACACTGAGACGTCCGCGCGCACACAGTACACTGAGACGTCCGCGCGCACACAGTACACTGAGACGTCCGCGCGCACACGGTACACTGAGACGTCCACGCACACGGTACACCGAGACGTCCGCGCGCACGCGGTACACTGAGACGTCCGCGCGCACACGGTACACCAAGACGTACCCGTAGTTCTCGATGACGGGGTGCTTGACAGAGGCGTCGGGGTTCGGCGCCGTGGAGGCGTGGCAGCGATCGACGTACAGCCTCCCGCCAGCCGGCAGGGAGACAGCGAACACCTGGAAGTGCACCCTCTGCCCCAGGAGGAAGACGCTGGAGGGGCTGGGGCTGGTCCACCCCTCTGAAACACACACACACAGACGCACACACACACACACACAGACGCATGCACAGACGCATGCACAAACGCCAAAGTGGCGGGTAACACACCAACGGGACAGTATGGGCACGTACTGCCACCTTCAGTCTGCCATTTTTACGCCTGGGTCAAACGCACAACCGCGTTGCTTCAGCTCCTCAGACGCCAGTGTGGACAGAAAAATGCTCCGGCAGATCCACAGGAATTTCGCTACGAAACGTGCTGCTCATCTAATCGCGCACTCACGTGAAATTATTTCGTTGTAAATCAGTGGTAACCAACCTCGTTACTGGCGATCTACCATCCAGTAGGTTTTCATTTTAACCCTAATTTGGCGCCCTTGACTCTTAGCCGCTGAACAAGATCCCTAGCTGTTGAATGAGATATGCTTTGTTAGGGTTGGAGTGAAAACCTACAGGACTGTAGGTCTCCGAAAACAAGGTTGGTTGCCTCTGCTGTAAATTAATCCAATATGATGTCCGAAGACAAATTAATTTCAAATAATGTCAACGCTCTCCTCTATAATGCTCTCGCTCACGGGTCCAAAAAGCATTTCAGAAATGACTAGAATAATAAATCCACAGTCTTTAAAAAAAATAAAAAAATTTAAAATTTTTTTAAAAACATTCCCCCTTACCATTCATCGTCTGGATTCCATACCCCGGCATTTGGGCCTGCAGCATCTTGCGTGCGGGCGTCGCCCAGGTAGGACGCACCGCGAGCAGGTGCACCTGGTGGACGCTGCAGATAGGACGGCATCATCCATGAAAGAGAGAGATGCACGTTTTCCAGCGGGGGTGGGGAGGGGGAGGGGGGACGGGGGAATAAACAAAATCCGGGGCGGCTAACCTCTTTACGCGGCACTCAATGTCCACGGTGAGACAGCGGGCCCACCGGACCGGCAGGTGCGTCGGCTCAGGCACAAAGTGCAGGGCGTACTTATACAGTGTGTGACCGGGCAGTTTCTGCAGGGGGAAGGCAGGGGAGGGCAGGGCAGGGCAGGGCAGATAGGGCAGTTACAGGTGCAGAGATCACAGGGAGGGGAAAGAAGGGATGCAGTGCTCGAGTTATGTGCTTCCATTCCCCACTGGGGGGCTGGGGGGGGGGGGAGTTTTAACCCAGTATAAAACGTCCCGCCCTCCAAAAAGCACACAAACTGGATGGTCTCCGTGCACCACCATTTAATCACGTTCTTTCAAACGAACTTAACACAGACCCAAAAAGAACCCCTGGTTGGATATTGGAAAAAAGAAAAAAAAAAGAAAAAACAAACAGACTTCAACAAATTACCCATCAGTGATCCGAACACCTTCACAACCCTGATTTCAACGTTAAAAAAACACTTTTCTCTGAATCAGGGAAATAGAGGAACCACTTAGGTACATCAATTGCCATCATTCCAGTTCCACACCTTAAAAGCATGATGATACTGGCCCAGAAAACTTAATATTTACAGTTCAACTCCCTTCCTCAACAATAAAATAAACCATAAACAACATCCCACTTCAACTGGCCCCATTAACTGAGGCAGTATATGAGATTGCTCATTTCAGGGGGAAAAAACACCATCCAAATTATACAGACATGATAAAAAAAAATTGATAACACTATAGCTCCTCCAATAACTAAATGGGAAGCAGTTCTCCAAACGCACACTGATCACAACTACTGGAAACACAAATGCGGTCATTTTCACCATGAGCACCAATCCAAAACCAAAGCACATCCAGTACCAAACCATACACACAGCACACATCACATTTATCATCAGGCTATTTGGCAATGTCCCCCAATGATAAAGTACTGGAAGGAAGTCACACAGAAACTGAACCCAGAAACGGGCATAAGATTCTACTTCCCCTCACTGTGGTTATTAGGTAACCTGTCCCCTATCGGCCCCCTCTCCTGAGCACTCAAACTAAATTCTCGTTTCTTCAGCAATCGACAAGAAAGTTCACTCAACTGCAAAAAAATGGAGTCAAACAATGACTGAACTCAACTGAACTGCTTGAGTATGACAGACTCCCCTGGTTAACATATTTACCTCTTGCCTGTTATCGCAAGACGTTAGCGGATAGGTGAACAGCAAGTCGTCGGAGGATTCGTCAACCCCATTGCTCTTGCACGTCCTTCCGATGGTCAACTCCGAGGGCGTGACGGCGAAGCCGAAGAAGTTCCTCTTGACCCGCACGGTGAACCCGGTGCTCGAGCAGTTGACCGACACGTCCACGAGGGCAGCGGTCTCCGCTTGGGGTGACTGAGCCAGGGTGCTGGTCATCGTATTTTCAGCTCGCGGCAGGACAGCAGGTACGAGTCCCTGCAACCGCTCGATGACCCGCGGCACCGGAAAACGGGTCTGGAAATCAGACAAATCCATGCGTCCAGGCTTGGCCGCTGGGGTAGATTTGGTGTCTCTTTGACCCAAATCTGAGGCGCCCAGTACTTCAGACTGGTATGATGACGTTCTCTTGCTGTTTTTGACCGAGGCCAGCATTGACTCATAACCCTCAGTTCGACCAGCGAGGCTGATCAGAACCAAGCTCCATACATTACACAAATTACACACATTCATCGCATTAACCATTTCAACCAGACGACAGCGCCGTAGGGTAGTTGAGAATCACAGAGAAAACGAACTAATAAACGAATTGCTGTTTTCAGCTGGTGGGTAATTTAAAGTTAGCGTGATTACTCCGGCGTGATTGGACGCAATCAGTTGATGTAGGCTACATGAGCGAGGTGCAACCAGACAGTTTAAATTCTCATACTGAAATTGAAAAAATGACACCACCATACCCAAAAGCAGTATTAAACAACATGAAGCTATTGAAACCGTTTTCAGGCATTTCCCGGCGGACACTAGGCAGAAAAAATTAACTCTTTTCCGCATACTGACGGTGCTCCAGTCGCTTAAAAGGGTGATATTCATGGAATGAAATATCTTGCGAATGGACTAATATAGGGTTTCTGCAAAATGATATCGCTGAAGCCAGGCGAGAGCAGATAAATCCAAATGAAAACCCAGACATGAAGCTCAGAAACGTTGGCGATGAGAAAACAATTTTGCTGAAAGATTAAAGCAAGCTTTTCAGTCTTTTGCGGAATAAATAATCAGGGGCATCTGCTTCTGAATACAGGTGGTTACCGGTCCATTTTTTAATTTTTTTTTTGAAGATGCAAGGTTTTAGATATAGTGCCAGTCATCTGCTGTGTTGCCACACGAGGGCACCAAAATCGCAATCAACGACTTGGTCGCACAGACAAGTTTTCAATTAGTCTGAAATCGTGTTGACGGGGGGCAGTGTGGTCTATTGGTTAGGGCACTGGGCTTGTAACTCAGAACTTTTAGGTTTGAATACCAGCTGGGGTGCTGCGGTTGCACCCTTGAGCGAAGGTTCTCAATCCGAATTGGTTTCAAAAAATATGCAGCTGTATAAATGGATTCCATGTAAAGCATGTAATCTGGATAAGAGGGTCTGCTAATGCCTAAAATGGAATCCAAGTTATTTCCCACATCATAATGAAGTGGATCAGGGCATTTAACTCTGTTGTCTATATATTATTATTTATATTCATACAGGGTAGGTTGACTGAGCACCATTGTTCTCTTTCTGCAGAAACAACCCACGCTCACCAAAGTGTACCTGTGATAAAGCCTCTTCATTGAATTTTAAGTGCTAAATCAACTTTTTTTCATGTAGAAACAACCTGTCACGCATCAATAAATTGGTGAATAACTGTTGCTGCTCCACAGTCTAGAGAGACTCTTCAGTCTACGCCACTAATTTTACTTAAAATCACACATAATAGATCTTTTTTTGTTGCCATAATAGGCGTGTGGCACCTAAATTTGATTATGATTTTCACAGTTTCATAATTGCAGGGTTACAAAAAGACTCATAAGATAATATTAGTACCCTGGTGCTGTATATCCTGGTGCTTTCATAAAAATATAAAAAGGGCAATGAAATGAACTTTTTCTAATGGTGGGGACTCTTTTGGCAGTTTTCACTGCTGTTAAACTCAGGATTTGACCCTGAGGACAACAGGAGGGTAAAAAAAAAGCATCAGGTTTCTGAATCCAATGAGGAACCACACAGATTAATTTCAAGTACAACTTGATAACCTTAATTCCCAGTTTTAATCGCGACAACCCATCATTTTGTACACACAACTTTTTAACCTTTAACATATTTACAAGTTTACAGCAATAAATACAAACATATGGCTAGACATCAACACCACGGAGCTCTATGGCTGCTGGTCTGTTCTCAGAGACCGAGCGCCCCCTGCTGAACAGTTTCAGTAGTTTTTGACAGTTCCATCCATCCATTGTTTATACCTGGTTATCCTGGGCGGGGGGGGGGGTAGGGTGGAGCCTATCCCAGCGTGCACTTGAGCAAGAGGCAGGAATACGCCCTGGACAGGCCGCCAATCTATCGCAGGGAACAGTTTTTAGGGAGTTGATTTCCCACGCGGGGAACCCATTGCATGATGGAAGCAGTCAGGCAGCAGGGGATGTGTGGCATACACCCTCCAGCCTCAGGTCAGCCCTCCATTTTGTGGAATTTGGCAGAATTGGCAGCCACCTATAAATTTTGGGTTGCCCTGAGCCTTCGCTCCTTTTCAGATGTTATTTTTTTTGTTCACCAATTCCAGTGCCTGAGCTTAAAAACTCACTGGCAGTCTTCAGTTACGATGTATTCAAACAACTAAACTTTATTTAAAACATGCATTTGCTTGTGGATGGCAACAAAGTGTACGCAAACCACCAGGGAAGTGTTTTAGATGCAATCACAGGTTATTCCATCCAAGCCAGTCCTTGGTCAAACACTTAATTTGAAATACTTTAAGTCTTAAACATAAGTAACAAATAAAAAAAAAAGAACAACAAAAAAAAACCCATCCATTTTTAACGTTCACCTAATATTCACAGCTAAATAATTTAATTAGATTGTACATCAGGTTAAATAATTTCAGATGCATATTTGACCTTTAACCTGGGCGTGCACTAACACGTCTGAGTGTGGGGAGGTGAAGCCCATGCCCCCGGAGTCCTCAGAACGACCATCCAGCTCTTTTATTTAAACTGATGTTTCCAAATACATTACCGTACACATTAACGAACACATCTGTAAATACACTGGATGAGGCCATTATGCCTTAAGTTTGCCATGCTTAACTCTCCTCTCGGTGAACTGCTGGTGGCATTCAGCAGACCTCCCGCAGTAAGCCAGCAGGTTTGGGGTCGGTTTCATTTAAATTCCAGTAACACGGGAAGGTGAACTGAAATATCGTTCCGGAATGAAAAAGCAAACCATGTTCTATGATATTCAATTAAAGGCATTTATATAATTTTTTTTTTTGAATTTACTGAAGTTAAAATTAAATTGACCCAGCTCTCTAAGCAACAGGAAGTCCGAGGTTTCAAGAAAAAAAAAAAGTAGACGACACTGTGTGCCCCCCCACCCCAACCCCAACCCCCCCCAACCCCAGCTTGACCTTTGTGCTTCTCATCTTCTAAGTAAACTCAAAACAAAATTGGAACAAAAAAAAAATGGCGCTCTTTGGTCGACAAAGAGAGGCTTCTTTCAATATCCTGTGTAGATGGACACCAGTCTGGTCTTTCAGCCATTCATGGAAAAGGTGATACACCCTCACAGGACATAAGACACAGTAGGTAAGAGGACTCTCTCTGTCTTCATCACGTGAACATTTCAGGACTCCCTTCCGTCAAAATCAGGTGAACTTATCTGCTCTGAGTGGATGTTGTCCGTACCTGCCCACCTGAAGGTAGGAATAGTGTAGTTACTTCTCTGAGGTCTAAACAGGTGACCTCACAGATTGTACACAGTCTCTTCAAACAAAGTGAGAAGTGCTTCACCAAATGCCTAAATCTCTGTACAGCTAAAGTCAGATCAAGTAATTAATACCCCGGTAAATAGGGGCTGGTACCAAACTCCCCCCTTATGATTGTCCCAGCACGGAGTGTGATTAGTGCAATTTCAGGCTTCATGCTGGTAGAGTCAGAGTTTTCTCAGTTATTAGTATTGACAGAGGGAGGGTTCAGGCACCAATAACTGCAACTTAAATGGGAAAAAAACCCCAAAAACTATTAGCCATTTCTCATTTTGAGGGTCAAGCAGTTTTATGTTGAAAGAGGTATCTTTTTGGGCAAGTCCACTGTGCACCGCCAGGGGGTGCTGTAGAGTGGAGTTTGTGGATTCTCACCAAGGATGTAGTCTCAGAGAAAGGGCATGTTAGTACAGTAGTAGATGCAGTACCGTGTTCCCTGTGTAGAATGGTTCAGTGTCCAGACTCTTCAGCAGCTTGGTCTCCTTTAACACTCAGTGCAACATGACCCCCCCCCCCCCCCCAAAAAAAAAAACACTCCCTCCCCCCCTCCATGTTGTGTTCCCGGTTCCTCACAAACTGGAGTCTGATGATGCCTCCATGTCCTCTCTGTGACTGTGAGAGGAAAAGGGCGGAGTTACTCACACTGACAGGGAAACACACTGCAGGAGACAGTCTCTGTGAATGGATGAGTGAATGAATGTCTGAGTGTGTGCACATGTGAGTGGAGGTTTCTAAATGAATCAATGAGTAAGGGACTGAGCGAGCAAGTGGTTGCATTAGCGGGCGTGTGAGTGAGTGAACCGTTGAGTAAGTGAGTGAATGAGTGAGTTAATAGGTGGGTGAATGAGTGAGTGAGTGAATTTGTGGGTGAGTGAGTGAATAATGTTTGGATGAATGAGAACAAATGAGTGAGTGTGAATAGGTAAGTGAGTGATTGAGTGAGTGACTGAGTGCGGGCGTGAGTGAGCACGTGGGGGAGTGAGCAAGTGACTGAGTGAGGGTGAATAGCTGAGTGGGGGAGTGATTGAGTGAATGAGTGAGGGTGAATAGCTGAGTGGGTGATTGCATTAGTGAGTGAGTGAGTGAGTGGGGGAGTGAGTGAGTGAGTGAGTGAGTGGGGGAGTGAGCGAGTGAGCAAGCAGGGTTGCCAGGTTTGATCCTCACCTCAGCTCCTGCAGCAGTTTGCGGTTGCCCTGACGCGCCGCCTCGTCGATGGGATACGTCCTGAATATGAGGAGCCCTATGACGATCAGAGCGATGGGCACGGGAGAAACCAGCATCCGCAGGGTTAAATCCACCGCCTCAGGCTGCGAGCATCCGCGAGTGACATACCCCGCAAAACTGCAGGGGGGGAGGTGGGGGGTTCACAGAGAGAGTGGAGGGACAGAGAGAGACGGGGGGGAGGGGGGTCAGGCATGGAATTACTCTGCACCGCTGATCAGCAGACTTGGTCAAATACAACTCCTGCAGATTACTGACAATAAACACACATTTACTATCACAAATAATCTGAACAGAATTATGGACTTTAAATTAAATGGCATTTGTATTAGCGTACATTTCAGTTAGAGGCACGATCATTGAAAATTGTCTTGGATTTGTACAAAAAAAAAATTCTCTTGGAGTTTTTCCCGTTCGAAAGAGTAAAAGTACTTCACATGCACAGTGCATGTGCATGAGTGATTTTGCAGGAGAGCATGTTTGTGCATGTGCAAGAAGTGAAAGAGAGAGAGAGAGAGAGACAGAGGCCCACTTTCCTGCCCCAAGTACCTCTCAATCAGAAATCAGTATTTTCCCAGATTCACTGCCCAAATGAATCAATTCCAATACTTACCAGAACCCAATACATGAAACATTTTTCTAGTAAAAGGGGATACCACAATAGAGGTGGCAGCTCAGTATGTCTCTGCCTGCCTTAAATTAAGAGAGGATGTGGACTGAACACTGGTGCATGATATCATCTGTATTCACAGTTAATTCTGAGAGAGATACTTACTCCAGGCTAAGGGTGGAGATTCCCAAGGACACCCCGGAAGCGAACTTGGTGAAGAAGACGTAGAAGGAGTAGAAGATGGCCTCATGGCCATTGGAGTCAGGGTTCTTCAGCTTAAAATCGTCCACAACGTCCGGGAGCATCGACCTGCCCCAGGAGGGACAGACAGACAGACGGACACAGAGACACGAACAAGACAGAAAGAATGGACACTCAGTTACTATGGCTTTTTCAGGTGGGTTTCTGGTGAATGACATGTGAAGAGCGGGGTTATTGAGCATATGTGGCACGTGTGTGTGACTGACAGTGGGAAAGTGGGGATGGAGGTGGGGTTGCTCACCCGGACAAGAGGAAGGCGGGGCTATACAGCATATGTGACTGACAGTGGGAGGGTGGGGCTATAGAGTATATATGTTTGATTGACAGTGGGAGGGCGGGGTTAGGGGCGGGGTTACTCACCAGGGCAGGAAGAAAGCAGCTGCCACACTGGCACCGGAACCGATGGCTGCCACATAGGCTACTATCAGGTTACCATTCATACAAAACAGCACGATCATGAAGGGGACTGCCCACTGCAATACAAACACAGAGTACCGTCAAAACACACACACACGCACGCATACGCACACGCACAAACAAACACACAAATACACACACGCGCGCACACACACGCACACATACACGCATACGCACAAACTAACACACAAATACACACACGCGCGCACATACACACATGCACGCCAGTCATGTGACTAAGCTGTGGAACCTGAGCCGATTGTAAACCGTTTGGCCGAGCCCCAGCGGCCGCAGATTAACACTAACTCGCGGCTTATCCACCGAATTCGGCCATCCCCCCGGTTTTGGCGGTCGGGTCGGCGATTTCGACGCTCACCGAGATTCCGACGTAAACGGTGGTCTTCTTGCCGAATCGGGTCAGGAACCACTGCCAGAAGGGGATGGTCAGGGTCGCGGACAGCTGAGGGAGACAAAAAAAGACAGACGGCTCGTTTAGCATTCGCGGGTTTCAGTGTCTTGCCCCCATGCCTGGTCCCCAGCCCATGAACGCCTATGAGATACAGGGTGGTAGCGCAGTGTCCTGGTTGAGGAGCTGGCCTTGTGACCAGATTTGACTCCCGGATAGGACACTGCTGTTGTGCGCCTTGGGCAAGGTACTCGCACCGCACGGTACAACGTGCATAGCGTGCATCGCTTCAGTATACATCCAGCAGCAATGAATGGATACTGAAGGGAGGGGGTAAGGTTAGGGTCAGGGTCAGGGTCGTGATTTTAACCATAAGCATGCGCTGCACTAAAGTTGCAGGCCCCCAAGCAGGGACTGTCGTTCCAGGCACCAAACCTCCCAAGGACACCAAGGAGTTAGAAATATTGCATGTGTGTGTGTGTGTGTGTGTGTGTGCACGTGTGTGTGTGTGTGTGAGAGAGAGAGAGAGAGTGGGCGCATGTGTGTGTGAGAGAGTGCGTACGCGTGTGTGTGTGTGTGTGTGTGAGCGTGTGCCTGCGTGTGAGAGAGTGCGTGTGTGTCTGTGTGCGTGCGAGCTTCGCCTTCCTCCTTATCCTCCCCCCTGCCACACCAGGGAGGAATCGACTCTAACGGCATGCTGCCTGCGACTCTAAAAGCAACCAGGTAAAGACTCATTTATTATGTTGGATTCAGAGCTTATTTATGTAACGTTGAAGGCTAAGCGGTCCATGTGTGCTCATTCAGTATTCATGATATACGATTAGATTTAACCAATCATTTCCTCTGCTAAATTTTACTATATGCTTATGTATTACCCATGTACCAATCGGATATAGAATACTGTATGTTAGTAAAACACTTTTTGACTATAAAAAGTAGGGACCGCCCCCCCGCTTTCTTTCGTTCAGGCTTGTCCTCACCTGTGTGAGCGCTGTACTATTTCTGCAGAAATAAATCACATCTCTCATATGGATACACCTTGTCGTGCCTGGTTATTACAAGGTGAGAGTTTTCTCCGCTCAGCAACACTATAGCATATGTAACATTTGCTAAACGCCTGTAATGTAACGTACTGCCACGTCAGCACAGGCACACAAATGAAGCATACTTTGCATGAGATTTTGCATTTATGTAAACATTCACTAAGCAGTCCCCCTAAGCCACTGAGAATTTAACAGTTTACATTTTTACACACAATTCATTCACGGGGCCATGATTTAAACATTTTTTTAAAAAGAGAAGCAGTGCGATTTGTTCACGTATACACGCAACTGCTTTGCCCCAGTCGGGATTTGAACTCGTGAAGTCTGAGTTACGAGCCTCACTGTTAAACAGCACTATGATCCGAGGGTAGTGTGGGGACACTTGAGGCTTTTTATTTCCCCCATTCCAGCTGACTGAAGGGGTGAAACCCAGAGGGCAAAGACAAAAGGAGAGTTTGGCGATAAGGGCGTGACCTCTCTCTCTCACCCGCTGAACGGAACAAGAGGCCTCAGCACTGGACAATTCCACATTCTTATTGGGGCACCCGTCCCCGCCAGGGAAGGGGTTTCAGTCCCTAAACGACCTATGACCCTGCATGTGGGTGTGGTCAGCTACTGAGACTGACCATTGCTGAGGGCAGTTCACACAGCAGTTTGTGTGTGTGTGTGTGTGTGTGTGTGTGTGGGGGGGGGGGGGGGTATGTTTGAAAGAACCCTGATTTCCCAGGGTCCAGTGTAGAACTGCGTGGTTGCCCGGACAACCAAAATCAAATCTATTGCCTGAAAGTGTACCCTTGTGTTGTGTGGGCAGGTCTGCAACATTTTAAACACTCTTTCAGAAGTCTGCTGGAGGGTGAGAACTTCACGATAAGGCAGCCTTTTGTATGTCCGTGAGTGTGTGTGTGTGTGTGTGTGTGTTTGTACTCATGCATGTGGTTTTCCACGAGAACCATGTTTATAAAACTTATCAGATTAAATACACACACACACACACACACACACACACACGGACGGGCTTGTGCAAGTGCACCAGGAAAGCGCGCGTGTGCATTGTTTTTAAACCTATTGTGATGCACAAACGCTAGGCAACCAAAACAGTCCCACAGGCCACCTCATCCCTCACGGGCGATATCGCCTGACTCAGCAGTTTATTCTGCATTCTGGATGTCAATATAAAAAAAAAAGGCTCTAATGCTCCTGCGATAGAGTGACGTCTGTGACAGTGAACAGCTGGAGAAAATCCGTGAAAATCCAAGATTCACAACTCAAGCCCCCCGCATCAACAAACTCCTCTCCGGATTAACCCGGACCGCCTCATCTCTACAAATTTATCCTTTGCCCTCAGGTCTACAATGTAACCACGTGAGACACACTGATATTTAAAAAAACATCCTGAGTAAAAACGTTATTCGCTTTGTAGAAGCCCACAAGAGAGAAAGCAAGAGAGGGTAGAAAGAGAGGGGAGGGAGGGAGAGAGAGAGAAAGGTAGAGAGAGAGAGAAGAGAGAGAGGAGGGAGGGAGAGAGAGAGGGAGAAGGGAGGGAGACAGAGAGAGGGGAGGGAGTTAGAGAGACGGAGAGGAGACAGAGAGAGAAGGGAGGGGAGGGAGGGGAGGGAGAGAGTCCCAGATTCGTATTCTCCAAAAGCTAATCAATTCAATCAGTGGAGCAGAGCAGAGAGAGAGCAGAGAAAGAAAGAGAGAGAGAGAGAGACAGAGTAAGTCGGCTAAAATCAGTTTCCATAGCCGCAGCTTGTCACAACAACAAAGAAAGTTTCGTTCTGCCAAGTAACACCCTTCTGGGATGCAGGTGTTGAGTGCTGAGTTTGGGGTGTTGAGTACTTGGGATGCAGGTGTTGAGTGCTGAGTTTGGGGTGTTGAGTGCTTGGGATGCAGGTGTTGAGTGCTGAGTTTGGGGTGTTGAGTGCTTGGGACGCAGGTGTTGAGTGCTGAGTTTGGGGTGTTGAGTGCTTGGGATGCAGGTGTTGAGTGCTGAGTTTGGGGTGTTGAGTGCTTGGGTTGCGGGTGTTGAGTGCTGCGTTGCCAGTGTTGAGCGCTGGCTTTCCAGTGTTGAGCGCTGGTTTGGGGTGTTGAGCATTGGGTTAGGGGTGTAGAGTGCTGGGTTCTTACCATAATGAGCAGTAGAATGTTCTGGAAGTCATTTCTCAAGCCCAGAGTGTAGGTGCAGAACAGGGCCAAGTTCCCCTCCAACATCTGACAGGAGACAGCACCACTAGCACATCAGTATTAATAACGCACACACGTAAACACACTCACACTCGCAGACATATACTCACACTCACACAGACACACACACTCAAACTAGAGACAGGTGTGTAGAGGGCGTGGTATAGAGACAGGTGTGTAGAGGTGTAGACAGGCGAGAGGGTTTGGTATAGAGACAGGAGAGTAGAGGTGTAGACAGGTGTAAGAGGTGTGGTATAGAGACAGGTGAGAGGGTGTGGTATAGAGACAGGTGTGTAGAGGTGTAGACAGGCGAGAGGGTTTGGTATAGAGACAGGAGAGTAGAGGTGTAGACAGGTGAGAGGGGTGTGGTATAGAGACAGGTGTGCAGAGGTGTAGACAGGTGAGAGGGGTACTGACGGTGAAGGCCAGCGAAGTGAAGAGGAAGCCCATGACCAGCCGAGCATAGGGGGCGTGGCCTAACACCAGCCGCAGGCCCTCGCAGAACGACATGGACTGCCCCACCTTCAGCGGCGCTGAACCTGAGGAAGGGGGGGGGGGGGGGGGGGGGGGGGGGGGAGAGAGGAGGGGAGGAACGGAGAGAGAGGGTTAGAAACTTACAAAAAAGTAACTGAAAGTGTAATTTGGTGCTGCACATCCATAAATGACCACTAGGGGGTAGCATTTTTCATCTCTGACCTTCTTGTACATTGAATGTCTCCTAAGGTTAAGGTTCACTTCAGGAACCCAACGTCCCACCACTCACCTTTTCTCTCCTTGACTCCCAGGACCAAAATGAGGGCGCACAGGACGTAGACCGCGCAAATCACCCCGGACGCGATCAGATAGGCCTGTTTCTGTGCATCAGAGACAGAACAGACTTAGCATTAGCATGGGCAAGTCGCCTCGGGGCACATAACTAGCGCACCATGAGCTGCGCCGGGCGTTTCCCGTACCGTTTCGTGCAGAGACACCTGGGAGTTGTTGGCCTTGGGTTCGAGCGGCGCCAGAGTTGAATTGGCCCCGCCCACTGCATGCAAATCTCCCGGGATACAGGAGGAACCAGCCCCGCCCACAATCTGTCCCTGAATCGCGGTCCCAAGCACTGTGCCCAAAACCTCGACTGTCATACCTGAGAAAAAGAGGTGGGGAGAGAGAGGTGGGGAGACAGGGAGAGGGAGAGAGGGAGAAATTAATTAATGGTACTAATACTGTGGAGAATGACAGTAAACGCCCAGTCAGACAGAAGTAAGGTTACTCCTTTGTGTCTAATGAGGGGTACTTACGATAGGCAGCGTTACTGTACGAGTTCTGTACTGTAAGAGTGAGGTGTAGGGTACTGGAATTAGGGGTGCTTACAGTAGGCTGTAGTGGAGTGTTGGGTACTGGTTTTAGGGGTGCTTACAGTAGGCTGTAGTGGAGTGTTGGGTACTGGTTTTAGGGGTACTTACGGTAGGCTGTAGAGTGTCGGGTACTTGTTTTAGGGGTGCTTATGGTAGGCTGTAGTGGGGTGTACAGTAGTGGTTTTAGGGGTGCTTATGGTAGGCTGTAGTGGGGTGTACAGTAGTGGTTTTAGGGGTGCTTACGGTAGGCTGTGGCCGAATCTCGCTCTCTCTGTTCAGAGCTGATGAACATGGTCAGGGCAGAGTAGGGCACGTGGAAGCACTGCCAAGCAGAGGACAGGATTCACCAGTGAGCATCAGAGACCACACTTACAGCAATATTACAACACCTCCACCTCCACAGGATCAGCTCCACAACACAAACACCTTCACAGAACCAACACTACAGCACACTTACACCTCCACAGAGTCCACACAAACACCAACACAGAATCAACTCCACGGCACACAAACGCCTCCACACAAACACCAACACAGCATCAACACGACAGTACACAAACGCCTCCACACAAACACCAACACAGCATCAACACGACAGTACACAAATGCCTCCACACAAACACCAACACAGAATCAACTCTACAGTACACAAACACCTCCACACAAACACCAACACAGAATCAACACGACAGCACAACAACACCCCCACAAAATCAACTCTACAGCACACAAACACCCCAACAGAACCAACACTACAGAACACAAACACCAACACAGAATCAACGCCCCAGCACAGAATGTACTCTACACAGCAATGCTCCAGCACAGAATCTGCACTACAGTATCAACACCACAGAAACTAAACTACAGGAACAGACTGCTGTGGGGATGGCTTACATGACCTCAAAATAACTTCAATTAGCGTGTCTTATTGCTTCAAATAAAACATATAAACAAATGCAAGTATAGCATTCAAAGGGATTCATTTAAATACATTCAAACCCGTTATAATGTGTTCAGGTTGGCGGTAACGGCGGCTTTTTCTGGTTAAACTGACCGTCTGCAGGGACTGGAACAAGCAGCAGAAGACGAGGTACCAGACGGCCTTCCCCTGCTGGAAGGGGGGCACGTACCAGACCAGCACGTAACACAGCACCGCCAGGGGGGTGGACAGAACTATCCTGCAAGGCAGACCAGAAAGCAACCAACCAATGAGCAAACGGCAGCGCTTTCCACAGAACCAATCAGCAGAGAGCCCCCCCCCCCCCCCCCCCCCATCATCACAACCAATGGAGAGAGACAGCAGTGTTGTCCTCAGAACCAACATGCAAAGGGAAGTGTTTTCCCCAGAACCAATTAGCAGAGAGCGACTTCTCTCTGACAACCAATGAAAATTGAGCAGCTTTTCCCTCAGAAGCAATAAGCAAAGAGTCAAGAGCCATGTCCAAATAAGAGCCTACCGTTGTGTCCTGTGTACTAGCATACTGTGTACTGTTTACTGCATACTATTTAGTATGTGACATGCAGTATGTGAAAAAAACCCTTTTCTAACATACTGTGGAACTGTGGCAAGACGTCCTGCTCTTGCTCACATGTCGTTGTCGAAGGAAAACATCAGTGAAGCTGCTACTCATTTTTAAAGCAAAGCTACGCGTTATAATTATGGGACCATAATGCTTGCTTACTTCCTGAAAAGTATGCTCGTGAATGTACTCACAGAAACCCCAAAAATAACTATAGCATCTGGAGATTTCATTTATAAAAACAAATGATTAAGGATTGGCTATAAACACTGCCAGGTTCGATTCCCAAGTGGGACACAACCATTATACTCTTGAACAAGGTACTTAACCTAAATTTTTTCGGTGAACAGCCAGCAATCTAAATTATATGCAGAGTGTAAGTTGCTCTGGTGCATCTGAGTGTCCTCCGCATGGTTAAATGTAACCATGGTGACAGGTCTCTGTTTGAGGGGCAGATGATGTCATAAAAGGCTGAACACAACCGTACTGGGGGAGGGAAACCATAGATATTAGATTCCAACTGATACTGTGCTCCGTGTTCTGAGCACTGAACAGTGACCAAGGACTGCAGTTGTTATTTATGCAAACCATGGGGGAGGGTGTTTTTTTTTTTTTTTTAGATGGTGGGGGTTTCCGATAATTTAACATGCATGTTAACACACACTCAATGTGTCAGGCCTACTTTATTCATACATTATTGATTAAAAGTGCTGTATGACATGAACAATTTCATGTGTACACTATAGCACAGATACAGCCAGGAGTCCGTTGGTATCTCCACCTCCCTCCCTCCCTCCCTCCCTCCCTCTCTCCCTCTCTCCCGCCCTCCCTCCCTCCCTCTCCCACATCAGGTTTGTAAAATCAATTCAAATAAATTCAAATCAGCTGCATTTCCAATGTAACAGAAGTACTGCATTGCCATAAGCCAACTTTGCCAAAATGTGGCAGTTAAGACAGCTGTCTGAAAGCACATTTTATCTGACTGGTTTGACCTAGTTACAATTCAGTTACAAACCATTTAAACATAAACATAATGTGTGTGTGAGTGTGTGTGTGCACGTGTGTGTGTGAGTGATGCAAGTGCAGAGAAAGGCTTGCATCCACTCAACACAACCCAGGTTAAAACGCTCCGTTAATCACATCGACATGGCCATGTAACATGATCATGTCGACTGTTTCTACACCGGAACATGAGAAGCTAAAAATCTTTAATTGAAAAGAAGTTAAAACTATGTTCATATTTTATTTTTATTTTTTTACATTGTAATAAATAAACGATACCAGTGTGGGAAAGTGTGGCCGTGTAACTTAGTAAGGTTTAACACTTTACAGGTTTTTGGGGTTCAGAAGTGAAGGAAACAGCCTTCAAAGATTAGACAGCAATGTTAGCATCAGTCCCCAGGGCAGGAGTTGTTAGACCCTGACGCACGCTTTGGGGGGGGGGGGGGGGGGGGGGCACATCGCTGACCTCTCTGATATCAGGCCTGAGGCTCGTCCTTCACATGACCGGCAGTAACCCCAGACGGAAGCTCCGCGCGCTCTACAGCATGCGGCACCACAGCTGCGCTCCTCTGGGCTCTGATTGGACCCCACAGGTGGTGTGTTGTGGGCTGGACCAATGGAAATTCGAGCCGACTCTCATGCCGCCAACACACATATGGGCCCCTCCCTCCCCCCCTTCTTCCTGAGAGCACTTCCTCCCTACCTCTTTTCGGGCTTTGTACCAGTCCTCACCTGATCCACATCCTTTTCCTATATCCGTCCCCTCCCCTCACTGAATAATCATTCTATTTCAAAACATGAACTCAGCCCTTTAAACAATATGTTTAATCCAGGGTGATTGATCATATTATGAATATTTATACGCTGTATATATTTTCAATACATGATATATTTTGACACTGATATGACTTCGGTCTTCCTTGGCTTTTACTTTAAATATTCACTAAATTACCTAACATTTTACTACTTTCATTTGCTTAAACATTCTAAATTATTTCTCCTACTTCGCACGTCCTGAAAAACATACTAGTCGTATTACTTGTCATTTCTTGGTGCGCACATTAGCACATTCAAATGTAAACCAAATCACGGGAAGTGGTTAAAAAAAAAAAAAAAGGTTGCTCAAACAGTAAGTGAATCTCATGAAAGAAAACGAGAGCAAACCTTGCGTAATCAGAAACATCATAAGGTGCTGGGGTACGGACTACCAGCCAGAGAAAACGGCTGTCGGCGACATGCTTCGGCCACAGACTTCATCGGGCCGAGCAGGGTTTTTATTTTTGCACATTCAAATGCAACATCTCACACGGAACAGTTTCGTTTTCACATTTTTGTCCCTGGTGGGCTGTAGTGGGTCGCACACTGGTTCTTTCTTACTCTGGGGACTCTTTTCACCATGAGACTCAAACCGAGGCTGTTATTTATTTATTTATTTTTTTACACTCACAAACTTTTTGTTTTTGCCTTGTTATTCCGATCCACCACAGCTGGGGCTTTCCCCTGATAAGGCCTTCATCTTCCCACCATTCTATTCCAATCTGTCCGCTGAGGATCTCAACAGACGCGACAGTGCACATCTAATCATGTTTTAAAATGGCCACAAATAAACAACCAGTTTTTTTTTCTTTTGAATAAAAGAACCAAATGATGCTTAAAATACAAAGAGAAAAAAAAACTCCTCAGAAGCCATGCTAAGGACTTCAATGTAATAAAAAATGAAATGTTTTATAAATTGCCATTTGATAACGAGACATTACAGTGTGCATACTTTAAAAAAAAAAAAAAAAAAAATTACTGTAAAATTGCAATTTGCCAAATGTAGCATATCTTCCATCCGCAATTTGTTGCCAAATGTAGGGTATCTTCCAACTGACTTGAAAAAGAAGACAATCTGAATTTTTTCTGCTGTAATCGCATGAAAATCACTGTGAAACATTTAAGCATAAGGCTCAGTTTCTCTCACCCCCATCTCTGTATTTAGGTCATTCTTGCCATGGGAGGGTTAACTGACCTATATAATACTCATCCCCCCCCCCCCCAGTTTTTAATTAGGGGGGCACAGACTCAGGGTCAGTGCCCTTAAGCGAGTTTATAACCCCAGAATAACGCGCACCCCTTTGTCCGTATCCTCGCTGGGATGTCAGCGCTTTCTTCCTGCCCAGCACCGTTTTCTGGCCGCCGCCCATCTCTGTGGTCACGGTCACCACGCCCCCATGACTGACAGCCTGAAGGCTAAGGGGCACGCCCCCAATAAGCAGCGGACCGGCAGTCAAACTGAAAGGGGATTCACGGGGGTGTCTCAAGCCATTAACTGGAAAAATGTAAATGCAACAAACTAATCCCTGGAAAGAGAGAAATGGGGGGTGGACAATTGGAAAGAAGTGATCCTTTAGTCCACCCCCCCCCCCCCCCCGAAAAGGACGCCCGCTTTATGAGTAAAAAATACCTGGCACATGTACTGTTTTTGAAACAGAATGCCTGCGTTTATATATATATATATATATATATATATATATATATATATATATATATATATATATGTGTGTGTGTACACACACATAATATATAATACATATATTACTGTTATTGTGATTTTGTGTTTTAGGTATATGTATTGATATTTATTGATTTAAAGCATGGGTTTTCCTTGTATGTCTTGATGTTGAAATTTTGCATACAATTTTGTCCAGTCTTTGACTTTTAACTTCAGGAATGTGTTTTAGTTGTAATGGGAATTGTGAACCAATAAAGACACGGTGAACTGGAAACCCTTATAGGAGGGTGGCAAAGCGGACTCCACTCTAATGTCCAGTGGCCATTCAGAAGGCAGGCTATAAGCAGGACCTGCTGTATCAGAGCTGTTTCTGTTCCTCTACTGAAGGGATTTTTTTCAGGTACAACAGAAGTCCTAACTCGAAATCGAACCTGCAACCTTTGGGTTACAAGACCAGTTCCCTATCCTTTTACCCAACACTGCCTACCATTATGTTACACTGTGTGTGTGTTTGTGTGTGAGATAGAGTATGAGTGTGTCCAGGCTGACTTTATGGATCTTTCTGATTGGCCCACACTTGGTTCACTAACTTCATACATCTTTCTCATTGGCCCACACTTGGCTCAGAAAGCTCTAGAAAGATCTCCTCCTCCAAAAAAAATCAGGGGGCCTACCAAGGCATCATCCTCCCCCATCGTGTCCAGGGGGTACGGCTGACGAGGAACCCCACAGTTGGGTCGGTCACAGCATCCCACGCCCGTCCTACAAACAGGATGATGGAGGCGTAGAATGGGTCCAACTGGAGGAGGAGAAAGATGAAGAAGGAAGAAGAGAGGAAAAGCATGTCAGTCACAGCTCACCAACCGCAGAGTCCAGCCGGAACTCAAACCTCATCTAGAACCGGTTTTGGCAGTTCAGTAAGGCGGTTCCTCGATCAACTCTCAAGGGATAACGCACACATCCGTTTGCATGCACTGCGAAAACCACACTGACGTTCCTCGAAACGCTTTGCAAAGAACTGAAGAGAAAAGGTGCGCCATTCATTTCCAAAAATAACCTTCCCAAAAAAAAGTACATTTTTTCTTTTAAAGATTCAGTAAACCAATACCTTATTAGTATTGTATCCTGACTCATTTGAAGTCTGCTCTGTACTATCCATCATAAGGTGCTTTTCAGTTATTTGCACTCTTAAACAGGCCACAGTATATGCTTTTGAAGCTGCTCAGTGTCTGCTTTTGCAACTTTGTAAAAGCACATCTTGGCATCTTGAAATGCAGCAAATTTAGAACCCTCCTCCCCTTACCTTGTTGTTTTTAGACATGTGAACACCCTTTTTTTTCCACCGTGTAGCTGCTTAGCTTTTTTCCACACTCAGAACCTTCACTGTAAGGGTGTGGGTCTGATGGCAGTAACAGAGAGGATTGTGGGTCTGACGGCAGTAACAGAGAGGACTGTGGGTCTGACGGCAGTAACAGAGAGGATTGTGGGTCTGACGGCAGTAACAGAGAGGATTGTGGGTCTGACGGCAGTAACAGAGAGGACTGTGGGTCTGACGGCAGTAACAGAGAGGATTGTGGGTCTGTGGCTGTGGCTCACAGCAGACCAACTGGAAACACGCTAATGTCCATGAAACTGCTCCCACCTCGGCCATCTCAAATATGACGACCACCCCCCCCCACCGCCCCAAAAACGTCACGCCGACAGGGTCAGCGGGTACACCAAAGCACTGCCGCCCCACAGCGATTTCTTTTTACCCCCACAGCGATTTCGTTATTAATGAAGCATGTAGATTGGCCTGGTGCCAAAAGAATGTCAAGGGGGGGCCGGGGGGGTACCTTAATGAATGGAGATGGTGTGAAGGAGCCCCAGAGCCTGAATTCTGTTTGGAACATGCTAAGCACATTCCCTGTCGACCCCCCTCGTCCAGCCCCTCCCCTCCCCTCCCCTCCCCTCCCTCACCTAAAGCAGGTGATGCGCGCACACTCACCTGAGCCACGTCCAGCAGGTAGATCTGGAGGAAGAAGCCCAGCGCGCTGCCAGTGATCTGGTAGGGAGCGCCGCCGATAGCGTAGCACAGCTTATTGCACACGGAGAGATGCTTCCTCCGGTCCCGCCGCTGACAGACAGACAGACAGACAGACAGAGAGTGAGAGAGGATCCATATTAGACCGAGACCATACAGCCACACTGCACACTACAGGAATGTCTTTTCCAAGAAGTCGAAATGAATATACAGCAAAAACACTTAAGACTGATAAGATTGGGGGGGGTGTCAAGGTGGGAGGCAGAGTCAAGTTTGGCCTCAGCCGTATCCAGGTCAGAGAGTTGCTTTGAGAAACTTGTTGCAATTAAGACAATTGGCATACAAATGCCCCTGTCTGATATGTTGTTAATCCGGCTTGCTCTCTTAAAACCTTGGAGCTGTTCAAGACTGCTAGTGGAAAATCAAAGATGTTATTGTTTTAAGATTTATTTATTTTTTTCCCCTGTTAACAACAATGCTCCACCCACCTCAAAGGCCACGATTGGCTCTGGCAATGGGATGTTGGGGCAGTTTAACATTCCAGAGCTAGCCTGAGATCTCGGTGGGCGGTCATCAAAGTCAGCAGTGACCACGCCCACCCCACCCTTATCCAATTGGATGCAGAATTGCTGACAGGCACCTGCTTGGCCAGGCCCTCCAAGGGTTAACCCAAGTTCGGAATAATAACTCCGGCTTTTCTTAGCTACAGATTTACAAAGAGTGGAATGCAGAAATGTACAACTTTTGTTTTTTCTCCATTTGCTGTTAAGTAACGGCCATTTCCTCACAGCCCCCTAATGAGCCAGATCTCAAATCTGTCCCCTCTCGATTCTGAGAGGAGGCGGGGGGGGGGGGGGGGGCTTGGGGCCCGGCGGTACCAGCTAATGTGCCACAACAGCTCCCATGTGACCCACTGTGTCTGTGAGAGTGAGAGTGAGAGAGAACTAAATGTAAAGTTCTACATGTGGGGAATAAAAACATAGGGCAGGATTACTAGATGGGTTGTACAAAAATTAGATTGTGCACATGTAGAAAAAGACTTGGGAATAATAGTTGATCAAAGCCTATCAGGGTCTGGTCAATGTGCTGTAGCAGTAAAAAAAAAAAAAGCCAACAGGATGCTGGGATACATAGCCAGGAGTATTGAGTATAAATCTAAGGAGATCATACTCACCCTATACAATACCCTTGTCAGACCACACTTAGAGGATTGTGTGCAGTTCTGGGGACCGTACTACAAGAAAGATATAGAGGCACTGGAAAAGGTCCAAAGACGGGCAACCAGATTGATTCCGGGTATAAAAGTGCTATGAGGAAAGGCTTGAGATGCTTGGACTTTTCAAGCTTAGTAAAAGAAGACTTAGGGGACATTTGATCAAGGCTTTTAAATTTATTAAAGTGATTAACAAAGTGAACTACAGGAAATTATTCCAGTTGAGTTCGGTTAGCAAAACGAAAGGGCATAAATGGAAACTGGTAAAGGGTAAATTTCACACAGACATCAGGAAATATTTTTTCACACAGAGAGTGGTCAATGTGTGGAATAGCTTGCCTGGACATGTAGTGGAGGCAGAAACACAGCTTGATACAGTGTTAGATACTATCTAGCTTTTAGGTAACTAAGCATTAAGTACAGTTTAGTGGTAGGAATAGACGAGCAGTGTTGGGCTGAATGGCCTGTTCTCGTCTTACGTTATGTTATGTTACGTTAATAGCATAGGAAACCTGTACTTCCCCTGTTCCCCCTGCACGCTCGTCCCCTCACCAGGGTCAGTGGAGGGGACGGGGGGGTGCACCTGTGCCCGCTGTTTATGTGGACAGGTGAAACGCCTGTGACCAACATCACCGCACTTAAAGCGGTCAGAACAGCAGAGAATCTGACTACCTTCAAGCGCAGACTAAAGACTCATCTCTTCAGGCTGCACCTCTCCCCACCCCTCCCTAGCCTATAGTTTAGCTCAATCTACCTAGTTAGGCTAATGCGATCTCGTTAGTTTTGTATTTGGCAGGATTGTTTTTGTCAGATTCTGATTAGGCAAATGTGATTTCAGTGCTAGATTGTACTTGGCAGGATTGTTTGTTTGTTTGCTGAACAGGTTACCCTACAGGGTTGGAGTCCTGATCTATGTGGTCACTTCTGGCACTACGATCTCTACTTCACTCCAGTGTGTTTCTTTTGCACCTCTGCACCTTTAACTAATGCACTTGCTGTACGTCGCTCTGGATAAGAGCATCTGCTAAATGCCTGTAATGTAATGTAATGTAAAGCATTTAATGCTGCCCAAACTCGCCTGAACCGAATAACGTCCTTCCTCGTGTTTCATTCCGAATTAAACGCCTACAGTCCTGGGTTCAGAGAATCGAGAAACACGCACACTTGGGTCTCCAAAGAGACTGGACACATTTAAATTTTACCCTCTCACACCACAGACCCATATTCTCTAGCCGTGGGTGACATATGCTGTGGCTAACTGTGCCATCCATCTGTGGTGGGGCATCATCCATTATTCAAGGAACCCCCCCCGCCACACCACCGCTGATTTCACAATCCCTACCTACCAATACCCCCCCCCCCCATCCCCATCCCCATCCACGTTCGCCATCTCGACAGAAAGGTCAGCAGAAAGGCTGGAGCTATCCCTGCTCCTGACTGTGTCTGTTTCATAGTATAGTCACGTAATACAGCACTTTAAATCAATGTACGCAGTAGCCCTGGCATGTTGAATGTGTCTCAACATGCATATTAAACTGTGGGGACCCCCCCAACCCTCAGTCTTTCAGAGAGAGGGAGAGCGAGAGCGAGAGGGAGAGAGGGAGAGAGAGAGAGTTCACTGCTCAAGCTGGGCACTATCGATTCGATATGCACGCCAAACGTCCCGCCAAGGAACCAGACAACAGCCGCTGCCCAAATGTTGGCTCCCAGGACCAACAGACCGGTTATTTGAGCACAGGCATATGATGGGGGTGTGCTCTGAATGGCACACGTGTCCCCCTCCCCCTTCCAATACTGGAGGAAGTCGTTGTAGCAAGCAGCTTTCCAGCACTGCACGACCGCGCTTTTGGAAAAATATGAGCCACTCTGACTGCTTCTCACTCTGCGAGATTCACATTCTGTTCGTCCCCAGCACCAGACCTCCCCTCCCCTCCCCCTCCCCCCGCCCGAACCCCCTCACCCAAACTCTGGAGAGAGCATCTTAAATGGCCATAGGGCCAGGAGTCACACTGACACACACGTTTCTTTTTTGTCTTGGCTTTTTTTTTTTTTTTTTTTCTCTCCTTTGGGTGCCACGCCCTGTTCCCATCTGCCTTGGAGCAACGCTGCTGAATTTTCATTCCTGAGCTTTGAATTTATAACAGTCCAGACGTGTTTGGGGGGGGGCGATGGTTGCGAGCACACCTTTGCCGACTCTGCTTCGAAAGGGGGGGGGGGGGGGGGGGGGCGCTGTCACCTGCTGAAAACACTCCACCCAAATCCAAGGGCGATGACCGTCCTTAGAGGTCTCTCTGTCTGTGATAACAAGGAGGCTACCAGGCCAGGCCTGCAGACCTACCCCCATCCCCCCACCCCTCCCGACCCCCAGTGGCGTGGTGTAAGAGATCTATATATACAACTGTGAAATCTTCTGAAATTAAACCGCACGCGGCCCAAGAGCCTCATTTGCAGGCCCTGATATGCGGAAGTGGCCTGTTGTGTGTTCAGTCAGCAGCAGGTGCATTTAGCCGGCCTGTCTTAAATTAACTTTCGTTTAACAGCTCGCTTTTAGCAGACCCCCTCATTCACAGCGACAAACTCAAGTTGGAAACTCGCAGGTTTAGGCAACAGAGCTCTCATGCTGTCTCTCAGGGCCATAGCCAATAGAAGCAGTCGATACGCAATCTTACAGGAAAGTTAGATGCAGTTTCCGTGGCAGAATGGTTTTTTTACGTTGTTAGCGCCACGCCCAGCCCCCAGGAACCTGGAGGGGCCAGTGTGCTGAATTTCGTCAAGACCCACCCCCCCCCCCCCCCAGACCAGTCTGTTTTGGTTATACATACAGGAGCTCAAGGCTCTTCCCGAAAATAGGCCTCAGAGTCAGCCTTATGTTACCTAGGGCACAGGTGTCAAACTCCAGTCCTGAAAGGCCGCAGTGTCTGCAGGTTTAACTCCAGTCCTGGAGGGCCACAGGGTCTGCTGGTTTAACTCCAGTCCTGGAGGGCCGCAGGGTCTGCTGGTTTAACTCCAGTCCTGGAGGGCCGCAGGGTCTGCAGGTTTAACTCCAGTCCTGGAGGGCCGCAGGGTCTGCAGGTTTAACTCCAGTCCTGGAGGGCCGCAGGGTCTGCGGGTTTAACTCCAGTCCTGGAGGGCCGCAGTGTCTGCTGGTTTAACTCCAGTCCTGGAAGGCCGCAGCGTCTGCGGGTTTAACTCCAGTCCTGGAGGGCCGCAGAGTCTGCGGGTTTAACTCCAGTCCTGGAGGGCCGCAGTGTCTGCTGGTTTAACTCCAGTCCTGGAGGGCCGCAGTGTCTGCTGGTTTAACTCCAGTCCTGGAGGGCCGCAGTGTCTGCTGGTTTAACTCCAGTCCTGGAGGGCAGCAGTGTCTGCTGGTTTAACTCCAGTCCTGGAGGACTACAGAGTCTGCCGGTTTTCGGGGTGTTCTCAGCACCAGTGGTTCATTCAAGACACTGATTGGCCAAAGAATCTGCACAGCTTGTTCTCAAGGCCTGAACTAGCAGCTAATGGAAAGGAAACCTCAAAACCTGCAGACACTGCGGTCCCCTGTGATGAAGACGAACATAAAGCTGGACGCCATAATAGCTGACAAGAGGGAATAAGGGGGAGAATGTACAATTTTTGAAAGCAAACTGCTTAGGGGGGGGTATGGTCTTAGATCAAGCATGTTTAGGGCTAATAAACCTACATGGAGTGTTCAGTACTAGGTGAGCCAAGGTTCAGTTTAAGTCTCCAGGCCCACCTGCATCGCACCTTTGCGGCTTTGCATGCCCTACATCCGTCGGTGAAGCGTACCCAAAGCAGCAGGCCGAGGTGCAACAGTCAGGGAAATCCCATCGAGCAAACGCACAGAACAGGCGGCACAGTGAAGGGGCCGTCCTGTCCATGCACCTACTCCAGCATGCACAGATCAGGGCACAGGGCACACACCGGCTAACCACGACTACCCTCAACTCTTCGAAGAGTAGGTTAAAAATTCCAAGTCATTGTTCTAGAACTCCACTGCTTTCAATCACCAGAGGCGATTGATACAATCACGCATTGGAATGTTTGGTTAACTTACGAATATTCTATTCATTCATTAATTCATTCAAGAACACATTTCTTATCTTAGACCTTTACCTAAGGTCTGTTTTTAACCTAAGATAAGGTTAAAAACATGCTGTGTTTAACCTTATCTTAGGGCTAAACACAGCAAGTTTACAACAAAGGCAACACAAGCACAATCAGCACGAGACGGTGGGCAGTAGTTCAGTGTAGTGGGTAGGGGGCTGGGTTGTAACCTAAAGGTTGCAGTTTTGATGTCCAGGTCACTGCTGCTGAGCCCTTGAGCAAGGTACTTATCCCAGGTTTCCTCAGTATAAGCTCAACTCTATAAAGACATACTGCGTAAAAATGCAGAATGTCTAGTAAGTCACACTGGATAAGAGCATCGGCTACAATGCCAGAAATCCTGCGCGAGCCAGGTCATGTGACTGATTCACACCGTGTGAAGCAAGCAGAAAGCCCAGGAGTCTGTCCGCACCACCAGCAACCGCTTCACGGAACAGTGACGCGGGAGCACCGCTCTTACCGCCTCAAAAACCTGCCACTGTACGCACGGCTGGAAAGGTTTTAAACGCCGTAGACAGGCTACCTCCGCTGACGATGCCAAGCGTTGTCCCGACAACGTGCAGCCAACAGAGGATTTTATACAGCCTTAAATAATGTGATATCTGATGACTAATTCATTCAATAACCACTAGATTTAGTTCCTTTATTTTAACAGATGGGAGGTTGGGGAAAGGGCGGTTAACTAAGATACATTAGGCAAGGCAAATGCGCTAATTTTTAAAAACTTAAGTTTTATAATAAGTGTGGTCAATTTAAGTACCGCAAAATGTACATTTGGTAATATAATAAATAGAATCACTAAAGATCGGTTAAGTATAGCGCAGCATTTAAGAGACTGTCACGTCTGTATGATAGTCACGCTTCAGCATCCTGTTCTGACCTGACCCAACACGTGCGCAGTTTCGCCTACGCTTGAAAATAAAGCGTTTCTAAAGGCAAATCCAATAGGAACTTCAGACAGCCATGAACAGCGGATGGTAGTGTGCAAACGACACGTAGCGTTATAATGTCCAATTCACGGAATTAATTTGGACGCTTACATCTCCCGCACGCACTTTTACGGAACAAAGCCGGGGTGGGCTATTCAGTAAGAGCCTGTCTCCCATTTCTCTCATGGAAAAAATATTATTATTAGTAAAATTCTTAAGAAATGTAATTAACGCTGCGAAATCCAGCAAACATACAAATACAATCAATACGGCAAATCGCCAAATGACGTGGATCCAACTAGCAGCTGTCTCAATTGGCTAAGGGTCTGGTTTTAAATAGCATAAACTCAACTCATTTAGGAGACACATTGATGAAACCGGATCTAGTCATATTCACTGAACACTGCAACACGTTTAAAAAGAAGCAATGTCTTACGATAAGGATTTTGCTAACAGTCGCCTTGTTGCTATAGTTGGCTTGCTAATTGTCCATGAAAGCCTAGGCTACACACCGGCAGTCGCTATTTTAGTGGTTAACACGCACATGGTTAACAAGAACAAGAAAGGCAATTATCCGATTGATAGCTAGACATTGTTAGCACACTTTTCACCCAAGGAGTGAATTATACGTTTCCCACAAACACAAGATGTGCAATTCATTCTTACCTTTTCAGATGATTTCGTCTCAGCTTGACTGCTTGGTTTATTTTGTAGTAAACTTGTAGCGGAATACTGTTCGGCTCCCTCCCCTTTTGCCATATTGTTCCCGAATTTAAAATCTAAAACGGTCAATGACAGTTGCACTTAATGTGATTTCTGTCAATAATAGGCTACGCTCGTGTGATGCCGTCGTGATCAGGAGCGGCTGTCAGAGTCCCGCGCGTTCGGAACTCTATTTGAAGACTGGCTAAGGACGGATCTGTAATTGCGAATCTGTCAGACATTAGCGGTGTGACGTGTCCTCCCCTTTTGAATTTAATTTTCTCATCACCCCACGTAGGCTACTCCCGCCCGTGTCAACCCCTTTCGGCGCTACGCGCTATAACAACGGTCTTTTCACGTTCGTTAGAATTCAGCGCATGTTCCATTTGTCATTGGGTAGAGTAGCCTCAATGTGTGTGTGTGTATTATCATGTATCACCCTTTTCTTTAATACGATTATTTATTTATTTGTTTGTTTATCTGTTTTTTATGGAAACAGACATACAGTGCCTATATCTTAATAACTGTATGCAATTGGAAATGTACTAATGTAGCAACCAACCCTTCTTAACAAGTGGTCAGCTCGTTGGCACGCGCCTTGGAATGAAAAAGAAATTCCACATGACCATTTTTGTCCAGGTTCTGGAGAATCCCAGACCACAGGTAGCCAATTTGAGGCGAGGATTTTTCAGATCATAATTATTGGTAATAGTTAACAAAAAAATGTTCTTGTTGATGCCACGTAATTGTATGCTACGTACAGTACCATTATCTCTAGAATCTCAATCGCGTGCGTGTGAGGGGAAAACGAATATTTTTATTTGGGGAGAAAATTCTCGGATGGATTTTTATTCTGATCTGGACTTGTCTGGTTGAAAAAGAGACAGCTGCAGGTTAAAACTGTGTTTTATATGGAGGACCAGGTAATGGCTCTGTGTACACAATAAAGCTATCTTTATGAATCAATTGGACCTGCATACCAGCCTGTTCCAGAGAAATAGTCAAAATAAACAAATACCCACATACACATTAACCACTAACGCCACATTCTTACACACACCTGCACCTAGAGTTCTCTCTCTCTCCCTCTCTCTCTCTCTCTCTCTCTCTCACTCATTCACTCGTACACACACACGACCCACAGACACACATTCAACCCCCCTCCTATATGCACTCACTCACATGACCACACACATACATACACAACCCACAGACGCACATTCAAACCCCCCTCCTATATGCACACCCTCACATAACCACGCACACACACACACAGCCAGGCATGTGTGCCCACCCGCCTCCCCCAGGATGTCTGACCTTGAGTAACCTCTGTGATGACTACACTCTGTCACACATGAAGGTTAAGGTGCTGGCAAATGTTCTCACACCAACAAAGCTGTGAACTCCCTTTTTCTGTTATCTCCCTCTGATGCACACAGACAACCTTGACATCGCAGTTCCCATCCCTGTTGTGCTGTGAAATTTGTGGTGCCCATTTTATCTGTGTGTCCTGCATATTCCCCCGTTCTCCCCACCGAACCTGAGTCTCTCATGGTAGGAATGATACTTTGAAAAAATCTGAATGCCTCTAAAGCAGGTTTAACTCCGGTCCTGGAGGGGGCGCTGGTGCCTGAGGGTTTGTCAGTTGACACATTTTCTCTAAAGGCTGGCAGCTCAGTGCCAGGGATTCCCAGTGATGTCCCCATTCCTGCTGGTGTGATTTGTGACTGGATTCCACATGTCTCATACTACCTGTCTCATAGGACCTGTCTCACAACAACTATCTCGTAACACCTGTCTCACACCACATATCCCATACTACCTGTCTCAACAGCTGTCTCACACATCCACTCTGTGACACTGAAGTCCAGCTGTCAAGAGTAATACATTCTGCTAGAGCGGAAGTGGGCAATGAGGGCCGTATCCGTTTCTGGTTTTCATGCCAACTTCTGGTCTTAGTTACTTCATTAGCCCTAACATTTATTCCATCTGGCATTTTAGCTCCATTTCTTGGTAAGATTATGAATGACAGCCTAAGGCCGCTCATGTCCCTATATCAAACATTTTACTGTGATCTGATCTAGAAGTGAACCAGTGTTGGTGTACACGGCCAATTAGCTCATTTAGACAGGGTACTTAGTGGAAACAAAAACCTGCATACACACTGGCCCTCCAGGACCGGAACTGCTAACCCCTTGTACTAAAGCAGTGGTGTCAAACTCGTGCCATGGAGGGCCGTGTGTATGCAGGTTTTCATTCCAGCCTCAGATCTTGATTATATAATTAGTTAAATTATTTGCTGAATTAGGGATGCAGGTTTGTGCACAATGGTGACCCGACGTCTATGGTGACCCGCATTGTCTAAATAAAAATTTTCTTATATTCTGTGCTTCAATGCAGTTAAACGCATATGGCTGAATGAGTAATTGGACTCAATTAAGGCAGCATTAATTGGTTGGAATGAAAACCTGCATACACACGGCCCTCCATGGCACGAGTTTGACACCACTGTACTAAAGAGAGAGAGAGTGCTTTGATCTTCCTTTATTTCAACACTCAAAGGAGAAAAATGATTCTTATCACTCACACATTTCAAAAATGAATACTAAAAACCAAATACAATTTAATTTAAGCAAAATTCACAAAAAAATCCAAACGCAAAGCCTAGACACATAAAAATAAAAACATAATTTTGGACAAAGACATAATTTGTCTGGATTTGGCTCTGTATCTCCGGTTGAGATTTCTAATCAAACAATTCACGTGTGGTTAAAGTGCATATACATGTTGGTTTCATTGTGTAGAATGTCACCCCATTTCACTGCACCAAAAATAAAATTCACTTAAAATTTCCATCTGTGGCTATGAGCACCCAGAGCCAAACGCAAAAACCCCTGTGGGAAAACTTTATACCCAGACTCCCACGCACCTCCCCCAACACAAAAACAAAAACTGCAGTAAATGTTAGACTGCAGTAATTAGAGAGGGAATTGGACGTGTTTAGCCCCAAATTCTGTTTTTATTATAATTTTTAAAAAATATAATAATTTTAAAAATCGTGACATTTATCACAAAGCAAGGATCAATGTTTTCTGCATTAAGACATTTAACATAAAGTGCATATGTTATTAAAACAATGTGATTGTTATTAATTTCAAATGTTTTATGGGTTCAAATGTTCCGTATTACAGTCAGGGACGCACGCGATAACATTATGTTAATGTGTTAGCGTTTTTCAGATCAATGAAAATATTGACAACGGACAACACTATATATAGAATCGTATCGCCACATGCTGGGTCTTTGTAGAAATTGCAGCAGAATTAAATTCTGTTCTCCGTTTTGGTACAAGTAGAATTGTATCGCCATCTGCTGAAACTTGGGAGGTAATTAATTTTAGGAGAGAAACGAGTAGACGCGCTTGTTCGCTCGCTCACGAATTGATGGAGGAAACGGCAGAAATGATTATGTGGAAATAAGAACAGGTTTCCGCGAGCGAGCACATTTTAGCTGCACGGAAAAAAAAACAATTATTAACATTGCCTCGGTGACCACTAGGTGGGGGTGAGACACAATTATTACACATCGGTGATTTTAGAGTGCAGAAAGGTCCCTACGGATGAAGTTATGTGCAAGTGTTGGATTTACCATTTATGTCATGGAAGAGAATGTTTTTCCCCGCGTTTAAAAACTTGAGAATTTAACAGATTCGTATTACAATTGTTAAAAATTCAGAAGCACACAAATACGATATACCAATAAAAATGCTGTAATAGAACAGGGTACATTTTGCAGTGATAGTACAGTAGGACCGATAGTATTCTGTCTGTACAGTGAAATATTCAGTAATAGTTAAATTTCAACAAATCTTTTATTTGAGTTCAGGCAGGATAGGCTACTATCAGCCCTACTATCGGTGCCTGGTAGGTCGAACACTAAGTACATCTTCAAAATAATTTTTACTGTTAGGCCTACTGTTATTTTTCATTTAAATTTTTTTCTTGATACGATTACTTTAACTGTTACTTTTTTCAAAGCCACTTTAAACAACAAAACCCTAAAGGAGTGGTTAAATTATTACATTTTCATCGTGTTTGCATAAAAATCTCACAAACCCTCGATCGTTCATGTGTTGAAGTAGCCTACTGTTGTCTTGTCAACAGCCCAATTCAGGTGCAAATCGGTAAACACTTGAAATGGAACTTATCCGAGCATCTGTCAGCAATTATAGCTCTTTGTTGCAAGTGGCCTAATTCCAGTGAGAAGGTGAAGGAAGCGTAAATGATAGTCCTCTAATCACTGCATAAATCAGGAGGAAACAGCAGTGTTTTGTGACGAAAATGACAGAACAATGCAAACATCCAGAGGGGGATATTTTACAGTGCTGACATTGTTTAACCGATGATCCTGTCCAAAACGATTTACGGAACCTAACTGCGTAATGACATGGAAAGGAGATTCGTCGCTTCTATTGATTACGACGTTTACACCGTTGACTCGGTGCACGCCTAGCATCGACACGCAGAGTAATACAGAAACACTCTTGGCTGCTTTGCAGACGAGTTTGAACGAAAGTAATGGGTACGGCAGGTGCTGAAAGGGTCTCTTTGTGTTTATGCTGCAGATACCTTCGCACAGCACGCAGCGGGACCACCGTTGCGGTGTCGTGTGGCAATTCAGGGGCGTGGCTTGTGACACGTTTCAGGTTCAGATACCAGGTGGAGGCATTGTCCGTGTTCTCGATAATTCCTTAACCAAGACTACAGTTTAAGTGTTAAGTTCATAGTAATAATAATAATAATAATAATAATAATAATAATAATAATAATAATAATAAGTTAACTGTTGAAGTTGTTTTGGACAACGGCATCTTGTTTTGGATGTAGGCAGCAGTGTAGTATACTGGTGAGGGAATTGAGTTTGTAACCTAGAAGTTGCGGAGTCCATTCCCCGTTATAATGCTCTTGTTTTACCCCGGAGCAAGGTACTTAACCTGACTTGCCTCAGTATATGCTTCAGTATATATACAGCTTCATAAATGGATACTATGTATAAAATGTAAAAGCTGTGTAAGTCACTCTGCATAAGAGCGTCTGGTAAATGGCAGTAAAGAAGTGGAATCTGCCAAGCTAATGGAAAAGATTAATTTACAATGCGGAAACCATTGGACGGTGTAACGATGAGCTGGTGTCAACTTTAAATACCAGAACATTACATTACATTACAGCCACTTGGTAGACGCTCGTATCCTGAGGGAAATGCGGTAGCCTAATTGAGATCATCAGTGTTGTTCTCAAACACGTATTAACCACCAATTTCCCTTTTTTAAGGACCTCCACTTGAACAGATAAATTTAACAGCTTTAGCCACTTAATAATAATAATAATAATAATAATGCCATGCGTTTATATAAAGCTTTTGTCCACTGACAGTGCTTTACAGTGATGAGAGGAAAACTCGCTTCACCCACCAGCAATGTGTAGCACCCACCTGGGAAATGCATGACAGCCATTTTGTACCAGAACGCTCACCACACATCAGCTGAGGTGGATATTATTACATTACATTACATTAGAGGCATTTAGCAGACGCTCTTATCCAGAGCGACTTACACAACTTTTTACATAGCATTTTACATTGTATCCATTTATACAGCTGGATATATACTGAAGCAATGGAGGTAAAGTACCTTGCTCAAGGGTACAACGGCAGTGTCCTTACCCGGGAATCGAACCTACGACCTTTCGGTTACAAGCCCAGTTCCTTACCCACTATGCTACACTCCGTCCTCCATACATATATATATGGATCTGAACTGCACTGTCACTCTGAAAGTCTGCAGGAATGGGAGGCCAGTGATCACAGTCTCTGTCGGGATCCCGACAGAGACTGTGATCACTGGCCTCCCATTCCTGCAGACTTTCAGAGTGACAGTGCAGTTCAGACCCGCAGTAATGCTTGACCACCCCACCCAACCACCCAAAAAAAAAAAAAAAAAAAAAAAAAAAAAAATCCCCAAGAACAGAAGGTACCGGTTCCCATGGGGGTGCTAGACATACCCCCAGGGTCACACCCCCCCCCCTCCCCCCACCGCCCCCCATGATTGAGCACCTCAAGCTGTCTGTGAAATTGATGAATGATTTTGGGTGGGGGAGTTCATCAATCACACTACCTGACTTTCCCCTGTGAATCCTAAGAGCCTTGGATCGGACTGACCCCTTGGGACAAGCAACATTATGTTAGGGTTTTTTTTCTCTCTTCCAATTAAAAAATAAAAATAAAAAAGTTTTTACAGCAAGTATTTCTCAGGCAAACATAGAATTTAATATTAAATCTGCCAAAGATTTATAAATGCAATCATAAAAATAAATCTTATAATAAATTTAGAATGAATGAATAAATATTTATTAATAAACAGATACATTTGTGCCTTATAAATCTGGAATCAGCATTCTTGAAAAAACAACTTTTCTGTTAAACTTATCAGTTAAGGTAGTCGGTCACTTTAAGGGAAAATTCTTAACAAATTTAACAACCCCTAATAAAAATATTTTAATAGTCCCATAGAGGAAGGGTACTTCTGTTACTTTAATCCTTTACTTTTCCTGATGATTAATATTTAATTATGATTGTGCTGAATTATGATTGTACTGAATTAATACATCCCAGGCCATTACATTTCAGGACAACCCGGGCCAATGCATTTCAGGACAACCCGGGCCATCACATTTCAGGACAACCCGGGCCAATGCATTTCAGGACAACCCGGGCCATTACATTTCAGGACAACCCGGGCCATTACATTTCAGGACAACCTGGGCCAGTACATTTCAGGACAACCTGGGCCAGTACATTTCAGGACATCCTGGGCCAGTACATTTCAGGACAACCTGGGCCAGTACATTTCAGGACATCCTGGGCCATCACATTTCAGGATGTCCCGGGCCATTTCAGGCAGCTAGCAGACAATCTCACATAGAGTGACTCAAGCAGCTAGCATTCCATTACATACAATCCCATTTATGCAGCTGGATATTTGCTGAGGCAGTTCAGCTTGAATACCGGGCCTAAGGGGGAAACAACATTGCTGTAGCTGGGAATCAAACTCAATCAAACCTAGTTAATAGTTTTACCTCTGATGTTCTGATTCCTGCCTTTCCTGGGACACCCGTCCCTCTACCCTACCTCCTTACCTCCAATCCACAAAGATAAATGGACTGCATTTATATAGCGCTTTTATCCAAAGCGCTTTACAATTGATGCCTCTTATTCACCAGAGCAGTTAGGGGTTAGGTGTCTTGCTCAGGGACACTTTGACACGCAAAGGTGTTGCCTGGAGCAAATTAAAATATGTGTAGCCCTTGGTTATAGCGTATGTGCCGGATAATTACTATGGAAATGAGTCCTGAAAACTTTACCTCCACTTGAGTTTGTCTTGCAGCATCACACACACACACACACATCATGCACACGCACACACACACACTCACAATGGAGGATCCTAGTCAGACACTTGATGGTGCGCTGGAGCTGACTCTGAGAGTGTTGTGCAGAAGGGGGCTTTGTTGGTGTTAAGCATTGTTATACTAACAACAGAATGGGAGAGGCTGGCCCACAAGGGACCGTGCTGATGGAGGCTGGGGGGGGGGGGGGGGGGGCAGTGGGCGGGATGGGGGAGGTTCCTATTGGAATTTTATGGGTCAGAGACTTGGATTTTCTTTGGTTGCAATGAATATCTGTAACAACTGCCGGATTTGGGGGTGGTCCGTGAAGGCAGACAGCAGCAAACGGAAAAAAGCTGCAAAGTGCGGACACTGCAAGCGGCAGCTCTCCAAGGATTTGGCTGTTCATTCTCAGGCCTGTAGTGGTGTGGTTGGTAACGCCTGCAGAATGACAAGGCGTCACAAATCCACGATGTTCACGGCCTAAATCAAAAACGACAGAAACGGACTAAGGTCTGTGGAACTGATGCAATATTGCACTCTTGCACTTGATGAAGTGTCCCTATCCATCCAAAAAATGATTTATTTTGTTAATAACTGCATCTCTGCTCCTGACACCACTCCGTACTTTTGCTATTCACCGCGCTAGTTTGAGTTTGAATTATACACGACATCAGGGTTGCTGTGTCTAGTGTCTTTTTGCATCTACTGTCTTTTTGCACACACACAGTTTTAAAAAAATCAGAAAAAAGACTAAGATGTTTACGTGCACCAATAAATAAAAAACTATAGCTGTCTTAATTGCATAACGTTTACTCCAATTTTGACCTTACTCTGATTAAGCTAATCTGATAAAAGTGTTTATGAAACTTCCACATTATTAGTGTGCATGTAAATGCAACATCTTTGTGATCCGGTTCAGTTCTTCTGGTTAATTCTTTAAATTTTTTTTTTTTTTAAATAGGAGAAGGAGGATGGGAGAACGAAACGGAGAACGAAAAAGGCAAGAAAGAACAGAGGAAGAGATGGGGTTTCTGGTGTTCGACAAAGAAGAGGACTCAGACCAAAACGACTGGCAGGGCTGAGGAGCGGGTCAAAGGAACGAGGGATGAGAAGAAATGCCAAAACAAACGAAGAGGATGGATTAGTCGCTGCCTTCATTCAGAAACAGACGCCAGAGGTTGTTGATGTAAATGTAGTCTTCGGCCGAAGATCTAAAGTTATGCAGTAGCCTACCTCGAGGCCAGGAGAAGACAAGTTCAGGCAGTCACTCGAAAGATTGTTTAGAGATTAATCAAATGGAGTGCTGTGTGTATCGCCCCTTTCTCACCTTTTCACACTCTTTCACACTTTTTCTTTTCTATTACTCTTTCACACTTTTTCTTTTCTATTACTCTTTCTTGTCTGTTTCCATTTTTCTGTTTCTAGCTTACTCTTTTTCACTTTCTTCCTGTCTTTCTCTTGACTCCCAGCTGATCTCTTTCTCTCCATTTTCCTTCTCTCTCTCTCTTTCTCAGACACACAGACACACCTTATTTACCATAATAAAAGATGCAGTGGTAAATCAGTTGTATATGTGTCTGTCATTTTCACAACACAAATTAACATCACAGGGACCTGCAAACAAGACCATGAACCCTCTACCCTAACCCCTCCCCCCACAGACACACACACAAAAAAAAAAAAAAAAAAAAACTGACAGATCACAAAAGACACTATCATTATGTATGATTTGATTTTATGTAATTTATGCTAATTGAAATACATTGACTAGGAGTGAATACAGATACTGATCAGCAGATATCATAAGTTCCTGATGCCCAGGCTTTGCTTACATTGCAGGTGAGTGGCTCAGGTACAGGAGTGACTTTATGGTTATGCAGTCAGTGGCCATAAGAAAGTAGATGAGGCAAAATGTGTCTTTGAGAAGAAGATGTAATCCACACTCAGTATCACCAGGTTTCTGATGACTACTGCCATTATTGCACGACAAGTGTCATTCCATACACCAACAGAAGCTCATTACAGGTTTGTAGGAGCAGGTACATTTTGTTCTGTTGCCCACAATAGGCTGACCCTGGCTTGGGCGATGGCTGTAGGTAGCTGGTACTTTTTTCCTCATAGTGATATCAGGTAGAAAACAGAACCCATTTTACACAACATAACATATGAGGGATATCACAATGAATTAAATTGTAGGTTTTATCATTAAAATTACTGTTATACAACGAATTCCAAAATGAGTCAATACTTATTGGATAACTGAGTCACTCTGGACAAGTGTGTGTTAAGTAAATGTAATGTGACGTGGATTTGGAAAGAGTTGGAAAGTTCGGTGGTGGATAGAGCACAACACGACATAATACCGTACTCTCCGTTACAGTAGGTGGCGGTATTCACCTGAACAATGGTTTAAAATCATCCATGGAAGAAGACGAAGACGACGACGAAGAAGTGATTTTGTCAGAGAACGTTTGCAAAACAGAAGTAAGGTAAATATGTCAGTTGTGTGCGGGAAAAGGTTGTTCGATGAGGTCGAAGCAACCGAAGAAGACGAAGATAGAGGGTCTGAAAGTGAAGGCTGTTTCTCCAGTTCGGAAAGCGTCGATTCGCTTGAGCAGGACAATCTCAACAGAGGAATGGACCCGCTGTTGAACATGTAAGTTTATTTACATTGCCCGCTAATACCAGACTCTCTTATCCAGGACGTCAGATACACTCAAATAAGCATAACGCTAACCGAGCAAATCAAAAAGTGGTGTTGCTGGCGAACAAAAGTAAATGCGTTACCATTAGTACAGACACGCTGTATACAGTCAACTATACATACTGTCCCGAAACTACAAAATTATCTCTGGAAGGAAATCCAAAGAAAGTAACGAAGAAAGCTGAGGATGGTTATGGAAGTCTGAAGCCTGCAGGCGAGAACCGTTGCCGACTTAATATAGCAACTTTTTTTGGCAGCTTACTTTTTAAAATACCTTAACTGCTTCGAAATTCACAAAACGTGAAACGGCTTAGGCTACTAGCCACAGACCTTATTTGCTGCAGAAACAAAATCCTTATGGGGAAAAAGCGTTGGAAATCTGTCGAGGAAATCCACAGTGGAAGTTTACGAGTTGGCCTACAAAAGGATGTAACACTGTGTAGCCTACTCAATGTAACCCTGGAGCAGGGGAAACGCGTCCTTTGGTCTGATGGATCACGCTTCACTATCTGGCAGGCTGACGGACGATTTGGCAAATGCCAGGAGAACAGTAGCCTACCTGTCCAAATGCATAGTACCAACTATAAAGTTTGGTGGAGTTGGAATAATGGTCTTGGGGGGGGGAGCGGAGCGGAGTGTTATGAACAAGTCAAGTATACCAATGCAAGTGGAGCAGTGTACTCACTCCCTCTTGACCCTGGTGATCAGAGGTGGCTGTGGAGTAAATAATACCCATACTCAAAAAGTAATTATTAAAGAAAAACTCTGCTAGATGTTGTATGAATAATTAAAATGATTTAATACAATTTTATGTAAAAAAAACATTCACTGTACATTGATTGCCATTCAAAGGCAAAGAATAAAGGTCTTAAAACAAATACAATACAGACTATCTACAGTAGACAACGTAGAATGGAGCATGCTAAATGCTAAGGCAACTTCGCTTTCACTCGGTTTAGTTTTTTCCATTGAACGCAAATGCATTAAAATCGTCGTCATTTAGAAATGAGATCGCATTGATGTACGATCGTGATTTTTTTTACAACGAATCGTGCAGCCCTATTCCATACATTTATTTATTATATCCTTGCAAACTTAGCTACTTCTCCTGCCTCCTCATTCGTAGACTACCTCATTCGCGCTGACTAGTCTCCACGTGCACCTCTCTCTCGCCCCTCCGCTCACACCTCTGATAGTGTAGTAGTGATGTGTCCCGAGTGTTTCCGTTTTTGCCATAAGAATTTGAGAATACAAGGTGTTATTGTTCATTCTGTTAAAATATTCAGAGAAAATAAAAAGCCCAAAAGCATTTTTGATCGACTTGTTTATGTATGAATCTTATTAAACCCGCCCCATATTAGACAAACGGTTGTGACTGTGACGATTGCAGAACGAACCTGAGGCTAGCTGACTATCTGCCGTTATGTTATAAATATATTATCAGATGTTTACGGAGTTTAATTTTCATCCGTGACTGTACTGTGTCATGTAATCACGTTATATGTATGACATTAAAAATACAATTATGTTCAGTTATTTTCAATTTATGTTTCTCAGCAAAACGAATATGCTTAGCTAGCATATCAGCTTGCCAGTGAGCTAGGTAGGCTATCCGTGGTTAGCTCACGCATTAGCAATATGAACCACAGGGGAAGAACATCGGCTACACTGATGGTCAATCAATCAGAGATGTGTAGGCTACTGGTGATTTGACTAGGCTAATTTCCGCATAACTGTCTGGTAGACCTGCTGCTAACCGAGCAAGTTATCGTCGTAGGTTTTCGCCACAGTCAGTTAATGAGCCAGTAACTGCTACTAGCTACTCCATCGCCGTTTGTGGTGTTCACTTGCTGGGTGACGCTAGCTGACCGATCGTTCGCAAATCACGTTCTACCGAATAAAAATTAACATTGTCAGCGGTGATTAACAAATCTACCAAGTATTTTAATAACTGATCTTTAACCTAGAAAATATTATAAACTAACATAGATATACTGTAGCTTGGTATCCTATAACCTTTATCTGTTTTTGTTGTTCTAAAATGTGTTGGGGACGTTTCTGGGCGTGGCACTCTTCTGTGTGGGGAGGAGCGCTTCGGAGCCTGTGGTTTAGGATCAGACCAGGGAGTCAGAGTGTTTGTTTGCTTGCTAGCTAGCAGCAGCAATGGCCCAGATACAGTGAGGCAAAAAGACTAGCCGAAAAGTGACTCTGGAGTTAGCTTGTTTTTATCTTGTTTTTTGTTGAACCTGTAGGTAATGATACCTCTAGTTATCCTGTTAGGGTTGCCAGATGTCTCTTTTATTTTTTTAAAATGGAATGTACGTATGTATGTTTTCAAATTATCTGTGTGTGTCCGGTTTGTGGCGCCGACCGAAAAATGTAACGCTGGTCCAAATAATTGATGGAAGAAATTTACCAGTAGTTTCTAATTAATTTGCATGTGATTAACTTGTCGGGTACGCAGGAGTGAGTGGGCAGGAGGAGACTTCTTTGATTGTAAACGTAGGCCAACACGTCCTGCATAGTTTACGTTTAAGCATTTCAACCTCATTTTTAAAAAAGTGCTATATAAATGAAGTTTTTATGTTTATGTTGAGTTATATAAAGTGAATGTCTTGTTAATTTGTCTTTCCACAGGGACATCTCAGTGCCACCTGATGCAAATGTAGCCTGCAGAGGTCCCACCACACCACCTCCCGCAAACCCTGTGGTCCCTGATTCCGGGAGTTTGGAGGGGAACAGTACGGCCCCCTCTGAGTCGTGTCCTGGAAGTCAGGAGAGAAACAAAAGAACGCTCCGCTCTTCAAAAACTCCAAACCCCACAGGAGCCAAGAGAAGGAAATGCGCCCCCAAACCCGACAGTTCCGCGAAGGATCGATGGAGGGACGCCAGTGACCCAGATTCCAGGCAGCCCGGTCGCATCTTCCGCCCATCCCGGAGTCCCGGCGTCCAGCTGGACACCCACAGGTCGTACAGCTATTTGGAGCTCTTCCAGTTGTTTTTCAGTCCGGGCGTCGTCCGGACGATTTGCGCCAACACGAACAGAAACGCTGCGCGGAAGATAGCGCACGGGCTGGTGATCACCTGGCTGCCGCTGAGCGAGGCCGAGATGTACCGGTACCTGGGCCTCCTCATCAGCATGGCCCTGCTGAAGGCCCACGAGGTGAGGGACCACTGGAGCCAGAAGAAGCTCTACGACTCTCCCTTCTGTCGCTCGGTGATGTCGCAGTCGAGGTTCCGCCTCATCGCCTCCACCCTCCACCTGAGCGACCCGGACGAGGATGCGGAGAACGAGGCGAAGAGAGGCACGCCCGAATACGACGGCCTCCTGGCGATCAGGCCCGTCATCGACAGCCTGAAGAATGCCTGCAAGGCCTTCTATCATCCGCGGCAGCAGCTGTCCATCAACGAGCGTACGGTGGCCTACAAGGCTCAGCTCAGCGTGAGGCGGTACGCAAAGACCAAGCCCGGCAAGTGGGGCTTCAAGCTGTTTGTCCTCGTGGACCCCGTCAACGGCTACACGTGCGACTTCAACATTTACTGCAGCGAGTCGGCCTCCCCCACGGGGAAGGGCCTGGGTTACGATGCCGTCGTGGACCTGCTGAGCGTCCCGTACCTGGGGACGGGGTACCACGTGTACGTGGACAACTTTCACGCGAGCGCCGCCCTGTTCCGGGATCTGCACCGGAGGAAGTTCGGAGCGTGCGGGACCATCCGCGTGGACGGGCAGGGGTTCCCGTGCTCGCGCGCGAACGACGTGCCCAAGCAGGCGGCTCGGGGGACGGGCCGATGGCTCCGGGAGGGCGAGCTGCTCTTCCTGAAGTGGGTGGACGCGCGGGAAGTGAGGATATGCTCCACCATCCACCGGGCCGACGCGGGGGACGCGGTGGAGCGGCGCGTGCGCAACCCGGGGCGCGACAACTGCGCCGTGTTAAAAATGCCCATTCCCACCGCGGTCCGGGAGTACAACAAGTACGTGGGGGGCGTGGACTTGGCCGACTCGCTCATCAACCGCTACAACATCCGGCAGAAAACCGCCAAGTGGTACAAGACCCTGTTCCACCATTTCGTGGACGTGGCGATCGTGAACGCGTTCCTGCTGCACAAGGAGCTGGCGAAGCTGAAGAACGCCAGGCCTCTTACGCAAAAGTGCTTCCGGGAGGAGCTCTGCCTGCAGCTTGTGGACTTCGGGGTTCAGAGAGAAACCCCAACAACCCCAACAACCCCCGCGACCCCCGTGACCCCTGCGACCCCCGCGACCCCCGAATCCCCCGAAAACCCGGCTCCGGAGGATTTCGTCATCAAGACGGAACCGGACGCCTGCGCGCTCGGACCCGCGATGCACCTGGTGACGTCCATCGTCGACCCCGCCACGGTGGCGCCCTCACTGAAGGCCACGGCCGGGCGGAAGTACTGCGTCCACTGCATGGCGTCCAGGAAGTACATGAAGACCAACTGGCGGTGTCTGACGTGCAACGTGCCCCTCTGCGTCATAGCGGACAGGAACTGCTTCGTCGATTGGCACGAGCGGAATTTTGGAGAACACCCGGAGATTAAAAAGGAGGAGGCCTGAGCTGCCCTTTTCAGTGTGTGCGCGTGTGTGTGTGTGTGTGTGTGTGTGCGCGCGCGGCTCACTTTTTGTAAATGGTTCACTGTTACCGATTGCTTTAAGACATATACAAAAAGGTTGTTTTTTTACCCCATTGGTGGAAGACATAGCCTGGGCCTAGTTAGAAAGGCAAATGTACTGCAATATACCCTCTAATTAATAATAAATTTGCTAAATAAAACCAGTAGCTAAAGTGTTTTTTTAAATACATTTTTATGGCTATTTTGTGTATGTGTACCATGAACAACAGAGTAAATCACCAAGAGTGTCTCTTTGTGTTGGCACAGAGTGAAGAGGCTTTATTTAGGAGTTAGGTGGCAAATACTTATATAGTGTTAAAGGAATAATGTAGGAAGTAATGGCCTAAAACTGAGGGGGGAATAACGACAGGGTCAATTTTCCTTTGTAAATTATCTCCATTTACAAAGGAAACGCACTGATTTCTGTCTCATTTGAAGTGCTCCATGTGCCTGAATGAATGAATTTTTTTGCACACAACCTCAGTGTAAATTCAAATCTGTATGAATGGCAAAAAGGGCAGAAATCCCTTCTTACAATGGCTTTTGAAAACAAAAGGGGAGCCTCAGTTCAGTGCTGCCTAATGAGCACTGTCCTTGAGTAACACAATTCCACACAACTGCCTCCCTTTTACTATTGGCCACCGCTGAACATGCACTGGCCTGTGATTGGCCAAGGCCTGTTTGAACTCCAGCCAATGAGAGGGAGCTGTCTGAGTCTGGCTGTGATTGTGCGTGTGTGAATGCGTGTTTGTGAGTGTGCGTATGTGTGTGTGCGCATGTATGTGTGTGTGTGTGTGTGTGTGTGTGTAGCAGCAGGGATGGCGGGCTTGTATTGATCTGTCTGGTGAGGTCTGTGTATTCTGACAGACAGTGGGGGGGGCGGGGCTGAAAAAGACCACAGGTCTCTCAGCCATTGGACAGAATGCAGAGGGTGAGGGCATGTGACTGAACCCTGATTATGAAAGCAGATGTCAGCACTAATCAATGACATCATATAGGAGTCTGAGGTGTGGGGGGGGGGGAGTGTATGGGGGGCGTGGGTGCGTGTGAGGCACTCAAGGAAAATGCAAAGCACGTTGGGGGGGGGGGGGGGGCTAATCCCAAGCGCTCATTGACCGTTACTCAGCAGTTTGGTGGGGGGGGGGGGGGGTGTTCATTGTGGAGGTCATGGCCCATCTCTGCTACCCTCTGTGTGACCTTCACTTGTCCTCTATCTTTGAGGCCTGAGATCACAAATACAAGATTGGAATGTTCTTAATTGAACATTTTAATGCTGATGTGGCAATCTGTACGGGGCATTTTAAGCAATGGAGTTCTAGAACACTGATTTATAATTTTGAGATTAAAAAAAAAAAAAAAACCCATTCCAAAACACCTACTCTTCAAAGTGTTAAATTAAGAAAATGGAATAGGGTAGATCCTCACTAAAAACGGGTACATCACATTACTGCCATTGTAGCGGACGCTCTCCAGTGCAACTTGCACAACTATAGTATTTTTTTTTGCATAGTATCCATTTATACAGCTGGATATATACTAAATCAACTCCGGCCAAGTACCTCACTGAAGGGTAAAGTGGCAGTATCCCATCTGGGACTCAGACCTGCAATCTTTTCGGTTACGAGCCCAGTTCCCTAACCCCAAATGCTACACTGCCAGGTACACCCTGAAAATAACTGCTGGGATGGGCCACCTCTCCTTTGCACCGTCTCTCACCCTGAGGCGTCCTCAGGTCTTTGTAAACACAAACTGCACAAAATCTAAAGAAAACTGAAACGTCTGCTTGTATAGCAAGCAGTATAACAGCGCAGGAAAAACTAACAAGCTCAGTCTGGCCAACAACTGGCGTTTGCACCCACACGCCAAAGGCTGCCTTTACCCAAACAGGAGGGATAACTTTTTAAATGCATTCATTGCTTCCATTTAAATTAAATTAGTTTTTTTTTATTTCATTTTTTATAGTAGACTAATGCCAATACATTTGTCAGTCTTAACTGGCTTTTGACTCTATCCAAATATGTTTTTACTTGCTTTGATGAACAATACAAAATATTATTTCATTCTGTAATGACCTCTGCAGTCAAGGTCATCATGGTTTTTAAATTGTTACATTATGCATAAAATCCAAAGCAGACATTGTGAGGCTGAGCCTTTTTATTCAGTTGAAATGCTTCGTATTTCACATGTTGCCCTCGACAGCAGACCAGACTGTCTGTGTTAGAGACATGACCACTTGCTAGGGCTGAAACTAACTTTTTGTTGGACGAGCCACTGTCTCTGGTGGATGAAAAAAAAAAAAAATTACCAGCCACTATTGTTTCCGCAGAATTAAAATAAAAAAGAGTATGCTCTGCTTATAAACAAAAAATAAAAAAAGAATCTTTATTTTATGATCAAATAGATTTCACTGTGCGATTATATGGACAATCAATGCTAATTACGATTCATTAACGAAGGCCGGGCTATCGGTCAGATCTGCATCTCCGATAAAACGGCGAGCTCCAGCACGTCCCTCCGGAGCGTCGCTTCGGCATTTAGGCGAGGGCATGAGCTCTGCAGCCAGCGCCGAGCACAACTTGCTCTCCTGCCTCGAATGGCGGCCGTTCGAGACGCTTGCCGTTATCATCGAGCTCCCGCCTCGCTTCGTTCTTCGGCGTTAATAGTTTGTGTTCGTCATTTCAACCCCCTTTTTTTCTTTTTTTTTTTTTTTTTTTTTTTCAGCGATGTGTTGCCAGATCTGTTTCAACAGCTGACTGACACCTTGCTAGTACCAGGTTGGTCTTCTGCTGCCGTGGCCCGTCTGCTTCAAGGTCCGACATGTTGTGCGTTCAGAGATGCTCTTCTGCATGCCTCGGTTGTAACGAGTGGTTATTTGAGTTACTGTTGCCTTTCTATCAGCTCAAACCAGTCTGGCCATTCTCCTCTGACCTCTGCCATCAACAAGGCATTTTCGCCCAGAGAACTGCCGCTCACTGGATATTTTCTCTTTTTCGGACCATTCTCTGTAAACCCTAGAGATGGTTGTGCGTGAAAATCCCAGTAGATCAGCAGTTCTGAAATACTCAAACCAGCCCGTCTGGCACCAACAACCATGCCACGTTCATAGTCACTTAAATCACCTTTCTTCCCCATTCTGATTCTTGGTTTGAACTTCAGCAGATCGTCTTGACCATGTCTACATGCCTAAATTCATTGAGTTGCTGCCATGTGATTGGCTGATTAGATATTTGCGTTAATGAGCAGTTGAACAGGTGTGCCTAATAAAGTGGCCGGTGAATATGGGTAAGATAATTTTGGCTATGATATTCCCAGAAACGTAGGCCACTGGATAATGTTTGGTCACTGCTCGATACCATCCTAGCAGGTGTTACGACTGGCCACAGGCCGCCGACACGTCCAATCAGAGGAGCCTAACGTAGCCAAGGGTCTATGGGAGTTGACATCTCATTATCCTGAAGCTATGCTTGCAATTGCCGTTACTGCATGAACTTTCATTTGTGGATTTTTTGCTTTACATTTTTTGCCCGCTTGAATTCTACTCTACAAAGTGTCTGGTAAATTGCTGATCCAGTTAGCCCGACGCTGACATAATCTACTCATATTTGGCGGGTGGTCGGGTGCTAGTTACATTTTACCGAGATAGCAGTTAGTGGGCTGTCAATCAAAAGTGAACAGCTATCACTGAGTGGACATCACGTGGCAGACCTGCAGAGCTCAGAATGTCATACAAAAGGATTTTCTGTTACATAGTTTCTGATATAATTGTTTATAAATTTGGATAAAGTGATGCGTGCAAACAAATTAAGGTTTATGGAGCCCTATAAATGTAAGAAACAGAAGCAACTGGACAGGATCTTATGGGCTTGGTGAAGAGCTAACTGCTGCTCTGGTGTGTGTGTGTGTGTGTGTGTGTGTGTGTGTGATAACAGCCTAACTTTCCAGCATTCACACACTTTTCACACGCAGAAGGTGCCCCATTACCTCAGCCCCCAATTTCCTTAGCCTCTCTCTCTTGCATATATAAAACACATTTATATAGTTATATGTATGTACGTATGTATGCCTGTGCATGCGTGCACACTTGTGACCTTCGAGTGTGTGCGTGTGTATGTGTGTTCTTAGCATGGATGGACAGCTTGAGAGGTCAGAGATGAGTGCGGATCAGGGCTGCAGAGGCTTGGCTTTATTATCGACAGGCTGAACCTTGGGGTCTTAAATATCAGTTATTGATCATCAGGATTATCCCCTCTGTCGCCTTCAGCACCACCATCTGTGAGGCCTTCGTAAAGATACCTTTATTAGTCTGGTGATAGCCCGTTTGATTTTTCATTTTTAAAAATATATCTATGGGCTTTTCAGTCAATGACAGGCGATTTTCTGAAGCGGGAAATTAAATTTTGAGTTTTTATGAGCCCATTAAAATATTTACACATCACAGTCATATGCATTTTGTATCCGGGCAATGTTTGCTGTTCCTGTGCTGTGCACATCATAACATGTTCATCGAACAGTTTTTAGAAGCCGGCCAAGACTTTTCATCTTACGCTTGAATTTGCCCGACACACTTGAAAGATTCATGAAAGCTTTTCGAGCGAGAGTCCTGCAGCTTTAAGCGACGGGCGTGGTAGACAGGCGACGGCCCGCCTTTTATGCAAATTCACTTGCGCGCTTTGCCAGATTCCCGGCTAATATAGCGCTGCTGCAGTCTTTCAACTGCTCACAGCTTCCCTGTAGCTGCCGCAGGAGACGCCAGACCACGTCAATCACCTCGCGCGCCGAAGACAGCAAAGGATTACACGTCTTAAATAAGAGGAGAATAGTGATTAACTGCCTGATAGCGCCAGGGTTTCGTAAGCACAGTAAGAGATCATTACCGGGGAGCGGTGGAGTCGAACATCTCGGAAGTTTTCCTTGTGGGATTGTCTCCTTTTCTCGTGCATTTTATTTCGGACGTGGAATTATTTTTGGAATACCAACCACCGTGAGCAATAAGAAAATACAACACATTTGTCCTGAGCAGATTGTTGATTTTTTTATTAGACATGGTATGCATTGTCTACTGACATAAAACGGTAAGCATTTACGCCTGTATGGAATTCTCTTTTAGTTAAGGTTAGAAATACTTCACTCTCCGCACTCATAAAAAATATATATGAAAGGTGTCTGCGAAGAGACAAACGCTCGTCACTGGGGTGTTACGTTATAAATGAAATTGTACCCATATCCGGCAATACATATCCTTGTAAAAGGCACTAGCACCCAAATAGTACAATCTTGTAAGTTCAGGGCGCATTTGAGAAATGTGTTCTCTAAAGATCAAAAGTGAGAGCAATGCCGTGGAAAGGAAGGGAACCACCGGTGCGGTTTACAGCAAATCACATCTGCCGCCGCATATTACAATGTGGTTTTATTATGTAATGGGGCCACCGTGCGCGAGACCTTACCTCAAGTTTCAACTGCTCTGTGATCTAGATAAATAACTGCAATGTGGTCACATGGTTATAGTGGTCGCGAGTGGTTTGCCCGGCTTTTCCTTTCCAAACGATAACCTTCAATTATATCGTGAGTGAATGGTTGGCTTGTCCCTATATTTATATGTAGGCTATTAGTTGAGTTATTGTTTTATTGTGGAAATATTCAGCTGTGATATTAGACAGGTTAATTTTACGTTTCCGAACTTCATGTTTATTGTAGATGCTAATGGGGTAATTTTCTGCGTATTCTACCTGCCTTTCCACCTCCAGATCAGAGAAGCGTGGAACTGAGTCGGGACACAAATGCTAGGGTTCAGTTCAAACGCGTCGCGGCGTGACTGCTGGGACACAGAACACGATCGCTTGCAGCACTACTTCTATGACGGCGACGACTCCGAGGAGGATTTCTACAAGTCAACGGCGCCAAGCGAGGATATATGGAAGAAATTCGAACTGGTGCCCACTCCGCCCATGTCCCCTGTCAGGACTCCCGACGGCAGCGCGAGCTACCCGTCGCCCGGGGACAAACTCGAGTGGGTGTCTCAGTTCCTGGGACAGGACGAGGAGCAGGAGGGACAGTACAGGATTGACACCAAAGAGATTTTCGGAAACCTGAGTTCCATTATCAACCAGGACTGCATGTGGAGTGGTTTCTCCGCGAGCCAGCGCCTGGAGAAAGTTGTGAACGAGCGGCTGTCCGGCTCCGCTCAGACGAAGACGCCCCTTGGCGTCCAGGCGAGCGCTCACATTGGCGGCAGGTCGCAAGACTCTCAGGTCGTCGGGACCCTGGCCGCGGACTGTGTGGATCCCGCTACCGTGTTCACCTACCCCTACAGCAACAGCGCCAGCTGTAAGAAGCAGGCGTCCTCCGGGTCGGAGTCCCGCACGGATTCCTCTGGTAAGGCTTATGCCCTGCGCCGTCGTTTTGAGGGTGTTTTCGGTTATGCGTAAAACGTTAACTTCCCACGGAGTCCCCTCAAGAAGAATTGTTGAAGGTCCGCTGTGTGTTTGTATGGGGCGACAGGACACACCTCCAACCGGCCTTGCTGCACACCACTTACGTGCGCGTCTCGCATTCATTAACACCCAGTTTGTGAGAGAAGGGGGGTCGTTAACTTGAAGGCATCCGTCAGTGACCGCCCCCCCCCCCCGCCCCCGCGAAGATTTTAGACTGTATGGTTTGCGGAACAGAGCATCGGTTTGCGCAAACAGTCTGATTTGCACCTCTAAGCAGCTGGTTGTCACATAGTCGACGGTAATTAACTGTGAAAGACCGTAATCCCCGATGCTCCTCTTGCTGATGCTTCTTTTGTTACCGAATTGACGCATATCAGAATGGCGCTGTCCCTGGCGCGTCTCTTTATATGCGTCTAATCTGCAGTGAATTATGTGCTTAAATTCAGGGTTGTCGCGCAGACGACGGGGGAAGATAACTCTAAAATACAGGCTGCGGCTCCTGTTTATTGACAATTAACAAAAAAATAAAATAAATTTGACTTAAGAAATTGTGCCATTGTTGCGGGAATATAGGCTACATCAGAATATGGTTAATTGTGCATTGTATGCCCAAATTTACCCATTCGCCTTGAAATATTCCACATTGGCTGCCTTTGCTGTGTGATTGCCATAGCCTAATTAACACATGTTACATGTAAAAAATATGTTGAGGACTTGTTGCGCAACTGATTACTGCATTCCGACACTAGTCTACTAGGCTACTAGTCTACTACTACAAAAAAAAAAAAAAACAATGGCGCAAATATTTAGCCTATAGGCGGATCCAACCCAGCCACAAAGGATACGGCCTCGGCTTTGATGGTGTCGGGAAGGCCAATCACAGAAGGGGGTGTGTCACGCCGATCGTGTGAATCCCATAGGGCGCGGGCGCTGCAGCGGCAAGTTTCCCTGTGATCTGCAACACAATTAAAAAGGCCGTTAAGCGGTTGACAAATAGTATTGTTTTCCTCCTCAAGTTCTCAGATACGTGAATAGGCGGCGGCAATGGTTGGGAACCGGGTTTGTAAAGCAAAGTCCGTGTGTTAGATTGCCAACTGGCGCTCTGGCAGTGTGAAAGGTTCACATAACCGGAATTACTTAAATAAAATATTCACCTGCATAAATTGATTGTATGTAAAGAATGTAAATTGGATAAGAACGCCTACGATTGTGCCAGCCCGTTTTTTCAACCAGTTGGCACACTGAAGGACCAGAATATGTACATGGCTATTCTAACGCATTTTCTGTTGTTTCACAGCCCAAATAAATTCACACAATCAGGGTTCTCCAGTCCCATCGATCTTGGAACTGTGATAGACAGTGAAACAAAATATATTATGTATCTCAAATGTGAATAAAATTCAAAAATGAATAATTCAAATCTATGATGAAAAATCCAAGGTTGCTTCCAATTCACTTTCATACATTTTGTTTGGGAAAAGCTGCCCTGCTTCTGCACAAAATGTGATCTTCATGTGCAGTCATCTTCATGTGCTGTTAAAGCTAGCCTATGTATAATTCTAGATTTATACTTCCTTCTTTTGTACATTTCACTGACATCTTATTCACATTTTTACTGCTAATGCTAATCACACACTCTCGCTGATTTCTGTGCGTGGCACTGACTGTCGTCAAATGAGTCTGTTACCCTCTCCAGCTGATGCTGACGACGCTGCAGTTTGACTTTATCTTCAAACCGCAATGAGTGCAAAGATGCCAGTGAGTGACACGCGTGACCACGCCCCTTCTTTGCGTAGTAACTTTAATAACATTGTGAATCTCTAGTTTCGCAGTGTGATCAAATGTAACATTTTTTTAAATACGAACAAAGCAAGGCAATTTTTTTGGCCAGGAAATCGCTATATTAAAAAAATAAATAAAAAAATTTTCAGATGGCCACCGGCTCTTGCAAATGTTGCATTTGATGCGACCGAAGATGGATGGGGAATAGGTTTTAACACAGCACAGGAGAGCGTGAAACAGTGGCGGGTGCACAATGGCAGTCACTTTGGCTGATTTGGTTTTATGCCGTTATGAACCCCACCCCCCACCCTTGGTTAAAAGTGTAAGGCAAGGTTAACCCCCCATTGACCCAACCCCCCTTTTCTTAAAAAAAAAAAAAAAAAAAAAGTTTAAATCGGGGAACCCTTGAAGGGGGGGGGCGGGGGCTGGAGCAGAGCTAGTGGATCCTGTTTGATTTATATCCCGTGAAAGCAGCATGTCAGTCAAAAAGGAAAGGGGCCATTCAGGCTCTTGACAAAGGAGCCCAAGCCCCGCCCCCCACATTCGCTGTCTTCATTTCAAATTCAGATGAACACAATCGGCAGCCACTGACAAAAGGGCCCCAAATTCTGGGGGGCGTCTCCTGGGGGACAGGGGGGTGCTGATGCCCCCCCCCCTCTCCCCTCCCGCATTCAAATCAATTACCCTTTTAAAGCAACCAGTGTGTCGCCTAACTTCAGAAAGCATCAAGTCACTTTTGTCAAGGACAGAGATCCTGGAGTTAGTCTAAAGTTCTAAGAGAGAACTTCCCAGCCCTGGCCAAGGCTGAAGATCTACTGTCCTGTAGGTTTTCATTTCAGCCATAATTTCACACATCTTATTCTACTAATTAGCAGATCAATGCAATCTCTAGCTGTTGAATGAGGTGTGCTTTGTTAAGGTTGCAGTGAAAACAAAAAGGGTGGTAGATCTCCAGGAGCAGGGTTGGGCAGCTCTGCTCTAGCTGTTGAATGTGGTGTGCTTTGTTAGGGTTGGAGTGAAAACCTATTCTAAGAATTGCAACTTTTAAAAAAATTGTTTGTACAGTTTGCTTGTAATACAAATACAAAAGAATACAAAAACATTTCATTATTAAAATTTTTTCCCCCACTTGATCGCAGACGATGAGGAGATTGACGTGGTGACGGTGGAGAGTAAACAGAAAAAGAGCCGGTCGTCATCGGCGACGAGGGGCGGGCGGAAGCCGGTTACCATCACGGTACGGGCCGACCCTCACGACCCGGAAATGAAGCACTTCCATATCTCCATTCACCAGCAGCAGCACAACTATGCCGCGCCCTCCCCGGACAGCCACGTGGAGGCCGACGCCCACCAACAGCCACCGCCCACAAAGAGGGCCAAACGGCAGCCCTGCTGGCCCAACCAACCCGCTGGCTCCGCCCCCTCACCCGCGGAGAGGACAGCCGCAATCTCCGCCCCCACAGCTAACCCCGCCCTCGACACGGATTGCACCCGTATGGCTGACTCCGCCCACATCACTGACTCTGCCCACGCGGCCAGTGTGGATGACGACGACTCCGCCCCCGACTCCGCCTCCCACGCCCCCCAGACGGACAGCCCGCAGAGCTCGGACAGCGAGGACACGGACAGGCGCAGGACGCACAACTTCCTGGAGCGGAAGCGGAGGAACGACCTGCGCTCGCGCTTCCTGGCGCTGCGCGACCAGATTCCCGGCCTGGCCTCCAGCACCAAGACGCCCAAGGTGGTCATCCTGACGCGGGCGGTGGAGCACCTGCGCCAGCTGCACGGCGCCGCCCGGCGGGGCGCCCAGGAGAGGCGCCAGCTGAGGGCGCGGCAGCGCCAGCTCCTGCGGCGGCTGGCCGAACTCAGACGCACCTGAGATGGGCGCCAGAAGTTAGCGACTTAAAAAAAAAAAAACCGCCGCACACATTGAAAATGGCAAAACGAATTCAAAATTCCCTCAGTTGAGGGGATCTCTCAATCTGCCTTCAAATTCATCTTAACGGGGGGTGGGCAGGGGGGGGGGGGGGGATTAAATTTGGGGGGGAACTGACCTGTACATTTTCACTTTGTCTCTTTATTTCACTGAAGTTAGCGGGAGTGTGAGACTGTAATCAGAGGTGGGAAACAAGGCCTCTGCCAGAGGTCTCTTCCATTTTGTGTAATGGTTGTTTTTTTTTTTTGTTGCAAAAAAGTACTGATGCCTAAAGTACTGACATGATCATACCAGACCGTGGGGGGGGCCACCATTCTGTTTTAATCTTGGTTCACCGCATCAGGTAATTGCAAAGGAGTAGAACTCCAAGCTATATCAGGAAATACATTTTTTTTTTAAATGCAGGCAGTTGTCGATGTGCGGGACGACAGCTTGCCAGGTCACGTAGCAGAGCAGTTACCCTCAGTCCTGGACCTGGAGGGCCACACAGCCGGCTGGTTTCTGGTTTCACCTGAAGATCTGCAGTCAATGCAGATGTAAGAAACCAGGTGACCTAAAGTAGCAGTGCAATCACTTTCTTTACACCGGCTTATGTGCTTTTAGGATGTGATATTTTGTTTTGAATTGGTAATCCTGTTTTGTTCAGTCATTGGTCCCGTGGCATTGTGCCTACTCACAATGTTTGGACAGAGAAATACCCCCCCATTTTTAACACAAATGTGAATAACCCCGATGTATATATTCTACTGTAAATACTAATGTTTTTTTGGTTTAAACCAGGGGTGCACAACAAGGGCCCATGGATTTCAGGATTTTGATGTGATTTTACTGTGAAGTACAGGAGTGAACCAGCATAGTTTATGGAGCTGTCAGAAAACTAAAACTAAGGTAACTTGGTTGGAACAAAAACCAGCACGTGGACTGCCCCTTCCCGAGGACTGGAGTTGTGCACCCCATGGTTCCCCTTTTCTCATTATGTCAGAGCCTCTATTTTTGTTTAAAGAAAATAAAAGAACATAACAGTACTTCAAACATGCTTGTCACTTTGTTTAGTTTGGCTGCTTGCATTTATTTTGTTTTTTATTATGGGTTAATATTACAGTATAGAGAAAAGCATATTTAATATAATATTTTATATAAAATTAGATTTTCGATGTTCGTATTTCCTTACTGAGTGTGCATACGAGCCTGGTGTGTACGAATGTGGTGGGTGTGAGAGTGCGTGAGTGAATATTTGTGTGTGTGTGTGTGTGTGTGTGTGTGTGTGTGTGTGTGTGTGTGTGTGTGTGCATGATCTGTTTTCCCAGCATGTGGGGTCTCAGTTAAAAACAGGCCTTTTCATCCCAGAGGCCACAGGTTCCGTTCCTAGGGGTCATATCCCAGGGCAAAAGTATTTAGCTGTGTGAATGGAAAGAATGTAAAATTAGGGTTATGCAGAGGTGGAAAATACAGGTGGCAAAAGTGAAATTCCTCCCCAGTATTTTGTTCCAATCACCTTGATTTGCTAATTAGCACAATTTGTCAGTCAGTATGTATATGTAATTAGTGAAATGAGCATGTTGAGTTCACATATGGAAGAAACAAAGGCAGGACTTTTACTTTCTGACCCTTGAACCTCCTGTGTGTCTCACCCCAGGTATGGGTGCCTGATAAACAAGAGAAGAAGAGTAAAAAACCAAAAAATCTAAACAAGCTGAAGACACAAAAAATTTGACTGCCAGTTCTGAGACCTTCTTGTGCAGATGGAGCTGCCTGCCTAGACTCATTCACTTATTCAGGCCGTGGGGTCATAGGTCACGGGGTCAGGGTCATACATCCTAAACACTCCATTCAGGTTGCTCTCTCAATGCACATCCTCCCCCACCCCCAAAGCGTAACCCACCTCCTTATCAACCCCCCCCCCCCCCCAGGCCCTGGCCATCCAGTGGAATTGGCAGTTTTGGAGTTATTTTAGTTTTTACTCACCCAGATGTTTTTTCTGCTGGAATGGGTGGTGGGGGGTTTGATAGTGGTGGTTCAGGTGGAGGCAGGTGGGGGCGGTGGGGGGGAGGGTGTTTGAAAGGGATATGCAAATGGAGATCAGGAGATCAGAACCTTAAAGTCAGTTTTGAAATGAACTGGGAGCCAATGTACAACTGGACAGAATGGGGGGTGCTGTGTGTGGCTTTCCGGTGTTAGTTACCCTGAATGAACATCATTATTTTAACAATGCTTAGTCCGTATTTACACCACAATAACGATTAATTTGAATAATGAAACATAATTCAAAGGAAATTTTCCAACCTTATCCCCCACAAAGGCAAGCAGGAGGTGGTGTGGACTTACAAGGCAGTGGCAGGTTAAATTAACCGAAAATTTCCCGTTCTGTTACCATCATGTCTGTGTGAGTGAGCGAGTGAGTGAGCGATTGAATGTGCGAACTGGGGTGGGAAGCATTTCACACTGGCACCACCGTTTCCACGGTGACGCATCGAGGCCTTCACTCCATGGCAACAAGCATCCTCCATTTACTAGGCTCTGATCCCTCTGTTTCTATGGCAACCAGAATCGAGCTATTCATACCCCTGCTTTTTAAGGGGGTGTAAAGCTTTCCCGGTGGTTTTAAATGTCACAATGCAAATACACGAAGAAAACGCGAAAGAACTCTGCCGGGAAATCCTTACAATTATGCGCTCCTAAAGTGCGCTGCATGAGTCTACAGAGCTTATTTTTCACACTGAATCAATTTGTGCGCGAACAAAAAGTCGAAATGATTTCTCTCATAAACGGTTTCTGTAATGCACGCGCAGGCCAAACGTACCGATTGAGTTCTAAGCTGTCCAGCTTCTCTTGTCACTCGGTTTGAACTTCTGTTTTCGCTAGATGATAGGTACGTTTTTCTAGCTCCGCAGTGTGAAGAAAGGCTACAAATATTAAGACTGTTTCAATAAGACAGATAATACCGATGTTATTACTAGTAACGGCTTCTGGTCAATGACGCTCCCTTCTATGTTGCACTGTGCGCGCAAATCATTTAGGGATCCGTCTGTTATTATACTGTTGCAGGGTGCCTGCACTACCCTTTAAAAAATGGTGTCAATTTTTCCTTCTAAAATTGTGTCAGATTTTTCAACAGTGGTTAGACCCGTCCAGTTTTGTGGTTGCCATCAGCATAGATGCAGAGATAGATAGGTGAAGGGAAGGAGACTACATTGGACGACGCGCGGTTCTTGGAAATCTGACACGTGAAAAGCCAGCTGAGCCTGTCTTTGCTCGTGGGTTTCTCTTACTTCTTCGGTACTGTTGTTTTCAGGGCGGATATCAATAGCCGAACGTGGACGTCATCTGTCAATCAAAGCATCCCAAATCATGCCAACAACACTCAAGGCCAAAACAAAAGGCAATCAGTTTTATCTGAAAAACAAGACCAGGTTAAAACCTAGTATATGGCTGGACCTAACACACGTGATCCGGCCGACCAACGGTGTAACTTCATGACTTGGCCGACCAATGGTGTAACTTCATCACTCAGTCAGTCAGTCAGTCACTCACAGACATTCGCTTTGTAGCACTGTTGCAGTCCAGCCAAAAATACAAACTGCCTACCCAAACTGTTCTAAAAACAAACTCTCATTAGGATACACAGAGAGGACTAATTATGCCCACAAAGTCACAGTCTGCCCAAGTCTGATGATGATCAACTTCTTGTTGGGACTGTGTCATGGTTAATTTTATTTTAAAACAAGAATTGAGTTCCAGCTGAATAGGACCCTAAACACATTGGCCTGTTTTCAATAAACATTTGTCCATAACTTTAACTATAGAAATTATTTTTTTATTTAATTACATTTCAAGGTCAATATTTCCTTGCATAGCCCCTTACATTTGATGACTGCATCCAGTCTGCAGATCATGGATATCACAAGGTTCATGATGCAGTCCTTTGAGATGCTCCATCACGCTTTTATTGCTGCCTCTTTCATTTGCTGTGTGTTTGTTGAGGCTTCACACTTCAGTTTCTTTTTGAGCAAGTGAACACCATGTTCAATGGGGTTTAAATCTGGTGAATGACTGGACCATTATTATTATTATTATTATTATTATTATTATTATTATTATAATATACAAAAAACTGAATGTACTCTTAACTGCTGTCTGCACCCGTTGCGTAATAAGTGCAAGTTAAATTATTACCTTGCATACTTGACTCTGGAGAGGAACTTCATATGTACTGTCATCTGAGCTTAAGAACAGGATGAGCTGCTTGGCCGGTTATTGTTAGAGTTCTGGTTGGGTTTGTGGAGCTGGGAGAACAGGTTCAGTCTCCACATTTTCTTGTGGACTTTCTCCTAGATGCAAAATCTTTTTGCAGTTTTATTTCAGAAGACCTCTTCAGTTTTTTTAAGGGAGGTGTTCTCATTTAGTTTCATATTATTAATATTGATTCTTGTTTGAAAAATGTGCACTGCACCAAATAAAAAATATGAGAAAGGTGAATGGTTGAAGCTGATATCCATTAAAAAGATGACTGCCTGAAGCTAATATCCATAAGGGAGCCTGATTGGTTGAAGCCAATGTTAATTTAAAAAGGTGATTCGTTGAAGACACACACTCATTAAAAAAACGGTGACTGGTTGCAGCTGATGCCCATTACAAAGTGATTGTTTGAAATAAATACCTAAATGAGGTTTGGTTGAAGCTGGTACACGTTTAAAAAAGGCGACTGGTTGAAGCCCAAATCTAGTTAAGTGGATTTTTTTTGCCCTGCAGCCAGTGATGTCATTTCGGTAGTTAAAAAACACAACGGGGCCCATTCTTTCTGAAGTGAATCATGAGAAGGAACAGGAGAATTCCCGCTTCTGTCCCAAATCAATTGGACTCACATTACGCACATCTCTCTCTCTCTCTGCCTGTCTTTCTCTCTGTCTGTCTCTCTCGCTCTCTCTGTCTGTCTGTCTGTCTCTCTCTCTCTCTCTCTCGTCTTCTTTCTGTGTTTGATTTTTAAATATGATTGTACGAAGGAAGCAGTTTTTTGTTTAACAGAGTATAGGTTTTACTATCCATCAGTCTCTCTCTCTCTCTTTCCATTTTTCTTTTCCCCTTCTTTTATCTGTTTGTTTTTTGTGTCTTGCTATTGTCGTTCATTTTGATTCAGTGGTTTCTTTATTTTAGCCGCTTTTGTTGTTGCTGAATGGCTGTATGCATTGTACAACAAAGGTTTGCTAAAACTCAGACTCACTCCTTCCCCTTTCCCCATTGCATTTACATTACATTTGCATTACATTGCAGTTCATTACATCAGGTTACATTCATGAGACACTCTTTACCTAGAGAGACCTATAAAGGTGTATAATGGAATTTAAGTAGCTTAATATGCACAGCAGTTACTACAACAAAAGATAGTTAAAACTCAAGTGTGGGGTGCAAGGTGACCCCTGTATTTTCCAGTTTCTCAACCAATTTGGTTTTTTTTGAAACTAAGTCCTTTATTTAGCACATTTGTCTCGTTGCTATTTGCGTTGTCCTGAAACTCTTCATTTCTCACAGGTAGAAACGGTGTCTGTGGCCTGCTGTCGATGCGTTCAGCACTCCGTGTTCAGATGCCAGTCCTAATTTAATCAGTTAAAGAAAATGTACTTCTTGCTAACAGAATCATTTGCCACACAGCACATTACAAACAGGAAAAAAAATGTGTTTAAAAGCCCTGATGAGTGAATACGGAAGATTTATTCTGCGTGGTGTACCTGACATAATGTGGCTTTATGAGGGTACATCATCCTTCCATAGACATTGTTGTCTCTAATTAAAAACATCTGCCAGCTGGTGCACTGTAGGATGTGATTGTGGTTAGAATGAAAGCAAGCGTACGCAGGGCATAGCGGCTTCGTTGCGAAAAAATCTTAAAGAGAGAAGCTGAGGGGAGGGCAGGAACAGCCCTGATCTCCCTGTGCAGGTAACCTCTCGGATATACGTTAGACCAAAGAGGTAACGTGTAGGTATTTGCGTGTTTCTCTCTGTGCATGAAAGGGAGAGCAAGAAAAATTGAGAAGCTGTTCCCCTGCTGTGAGAATTCACCCTCACTCCCCCCCACCCCCCCCACGCCCCCACCGCTTCCCCACCAGCCTGATTGATCCCTGCTCTTAAAGTGTGGGATGGACCATAGCCCCCCCAGCCTATTGTTGTCCAGAGGGCTGTGTGTGTGTGTGTGCCTGCATGGGGGGGGAGGGGGTTGAGGAGCTGTGTGGAATTTGGGGGACTGAGTTGAGGTTGATGGGGGTTGCGGGGGCTTGTGCCACTGTTGGATGGTTTGTTCCCAAAACCGGATTGGATCTGGTGCCTGCCCAATCCAGTCTGGGGAAATACAGCCCTCTGGTTACCTGTGACTCTAGGGTTTTCTTGGCCTAGCTGCGTAGGCTGTGTCGGTTGGGTGGGCAGCGAGATGGAAGACTGCATCGGACAGGTGGGCCCCTACTGTGCACATATGGAGATGGCTCCAATTTCCAGAAAATCTGGGCAGAGGTGAAGTTGTGCTGTCCCCTTTGAAGTTCTGGCATTCTGAGGCCCGAAGTTGACAGATCTTCTAAAGCTGAGATATTCCCTGAATTTCGTCATGTTTTTGCTACATGCCAGAGCAGTTTAAAACACACCAGTCTGTTTCTGCACTGATTCACCAGCCTATTTCTGTTATGAATCACTGTCCTGTTTCTACTCTGATTCACTGCCCTGTTTAAGCTCAGATACACCAGCCTGTTTCTGCTCTGATTCAACTGCTGATTTCTACTCTGATTCACTGCTCTGGTTCTGCTCTGATTCACCAGCCTGTTTCTGTTCTGAGTAACTGTTCTGTTTCTACTCTGATTAACTGCCCCGTTTAAGCTCCGATTCACCAGCCTGTTTCTGCTCTGATTCACCACCCTGTTCCTGCTCTGATTCACTGGCCTGTTTCTGCTCTGATTCACAGCCCTGTTTCTGCTCTGATTCACTGCCCTGTTTCTACTGTGATTTACTGCCCCGTTTCTGCTCTGATTCACAGCCCTGTTTCTATTCTGATTCACTGGCCTGTTTCTGCTCTGATTCATCAGCCTGTTTCTACTCTTGATTCACTGACCTGTTTCTACTCTGATTCATCAGCCTGTTTCTACTCTTGATTCACTGACCTGTTTCTACTCTGATTCATCAGCCTGTTTCTACTCTTGATTCACTGCCCTACTTCTGCCCTGATTCAGTCCCCTGCTTCTGCTCTGATTCACTCCCCTGCTTCTGCTCTGATTCACTTCCCTGCTTCTGCTCTGATTCACCAGTCTGCTTCTGCTCTGATCTTCCAACCTGTTCTTTCTCGGATACAGGCCACACCATCCTCTATCTTTGGTTACCTTAATACCTGCTGGCCCTGTTCAGCTACTGCACAGACTTAGAAAACAAAGTTTTAAAAAATTATTAAGTGAACAGCAAAACACAAACTTACCTCTACAAGAGTGTGGAAGCCGTCATCCCAGCATGTCAGATATCAAATACTCCTTGTTCAAAAAGAGACAGAGAGAGAAAAAAATACATAGAAAGCTAGAGAGAGATCTCAGCAGTGTCTAGATTATGCCTCTAAATTAGTTTGAGGCGGGGGGTCGGGGGGTACAAATGTAGTATGTAGTGTGTAAATGCATGTAGTGTGTACAGCTATGTAGTGCGTAAGTCTATGTACTATGCAAGGGTATATAGTGTGTAAGAGCATATAGTGTGTAACTGTATTTAGTATGTGAGGGATATAGCCTGTAAGTGCATGTAGTGTGTAGGCATATGTAGTATGTATGGGTATGTAGTGTGTATGTGTATATACAGTGTGTAAGTGTATGTAGTGTGTAAGTCTATGTAGTATGTGTGGGTATATAGTGTGTAAGTGTGTATATATAGTGTGTAAGTACATGTCGTGTGTACAGGTATGTAGTGTATAATCCTAAGTGGTGCGTAAGTGTATGTTGAATGTATGGGTATGTAGTATGTAAGTGTATTTAGTGTGTACAGGTATGTAGTGTGTGAGTGCATGTAGATCTATAGCGTGTATGTAATGTGTACAGGTACAGTATGTAGTGTTTATGAGTATGTCATGTGTAAGGATATATAGTATGTAAGTGTGTGTAATGTGTGCAGGTATGTAGTGTTAAGTTATTTTCAAAAGTGCCAGGTGGGTGGGGTGGGGTGGGGGGGGGGCGAATGTCCTGGTTTCTCAGTGTTCCCTGCAGATGTGGGGGAGGCGAGGGGCTATTAATAGATGGTCCAGACAGTCTGAGTGAGACTGAGATGGAGTAAAAGTCACTGGAGATACTACTGAGCATACCTACACACACACACACACACACACACACATACATACATACACACACACATACCTAAACACACATGTACACACACACACACACATATGCTTTCTCACAGGTATACACACACACACGTTTCCCTGTGTGTGAGAGAGGGAAATATGAAACCTACTGATAAAGCTGTAACTGTATTACTGTTATGATGCTGAGTGAGTCTAAATAATGATAGCAACAACACATTATTATTATTATTATTATTATTATTATTATTATTATTGTTCTTCTTGTTGTTTTGGATGCTGATGCTGTTGCGGTTGCTGTTGCAGTTGTTGTTTTTGCTTTTGTTGCTGTTGTGGTTGTTGTTTTTTGTTGCTGTAGTTATTGTTGTTTTTGTGGCTGTTGCGGATGTTGTTGTTGTTGTTGTATAGGGTAAGTGTTGATAGCAGCCTGAGACTGTATGTTCTGTCCTGGTTTTCTGTTGTTACGCCCAGTGTATTTGAATATGGCGGTTGGCAGTTGGCGTTTGGCGGTTGCAGGATGTTGTGGGCTGGCAGATAGGCAGCCTCACTGCCAAAACCTGCTTTTCAGGTTCTAGAGCAACCTGCCCGACTCTGGAGCTGACCTCTGTACCTGTCAATGTGCAGGTAGAAAGGTGTGTGCTACTGTGAAGAGCAAGAGAGCAAACCTGCTTAGCAATGCATTTTAACAGTGCACCTGTTTAACCTTCTGCACCTTTTAAGGCACACAAAGTTACTGTGATTCTGTGATGTAAATACACCTCTCAACCTCTAAACCGGTACCTCTCAAAGCACACAGAGTTACCTCGATTCTGTGATGTAAATACACCTCTCAACCTCTAAACCGGTACCTCTCAAAGCACACAGAGTTACCTCGATTCTGTGATGTAAATACACCTCCCAACCTCTAAACCGGTACCTCTCAAAGCACACAGAGTTACCTCGATTCTGTGATGTAAATACACCTCTCAACCTCTAAACCGGTACCTCTTAAAGCACACAGAGTTACCTTGATTCTGTGAGTGCACCTGTTCAGCCTTCTGTACCTTCTAAAGTACACGTTATCGTGGTTCTGTGATGAAAATACACACAGAAACGGCTGTAATAATAATAATAATTACACCTCATCCCTGTATCCCCCCCCCCCCCCCCCCCGAAGGCTCTGAACACGTCACCTGAATACATAAAAGACCACTTTCCCTTCCTATTATCTTTCTGTTCCGCTTATATCAACAACCACACACCTGAGAACGGTCTCACCTGCCTGACCGTTTCATCAACATGCTCCTCACCTGAGAACTGTCTCACCTGCCTGACCGTTTCATCAACATGCTCACCTGAGAACGGTCTCACCTGCCTGACCATTTCATCAACATGCTCACCTGAGAACGGTCTCACCTGCCTGATCGTTTCATCAACACGCTCACCTGAGAATGACTGTCATTCAGGGATGGATGGTGAACCAAATGTTTCCTTTTTACTGCGGCAATTCACATTTTCTTACGTTGCATCTCATTGAAATTGCAAAACATGCAGGATTCTTGGGAGAGAATTTCCTTTCAGTTTGTTCCAAACTGGAAAATCTATTCAAATCCAGTTCCCGTAATGTTCCATTAGAATTTTTGGCCGATGAATGAAAAATCTAAGTAATTTTGAATAAATTGGATTTGCTGGGCTCTGTACACTTGTGTTGAACATGCTAAAGTCTTTACGATATAAGTCAACCCCGATGTGAAGAGGCAACCAGGAACCCTTAAACTCCGCTGAGGACTAAGCAATCCCTAATCCCGTCACATGCAGACACAAAAAAACTAGGGCCATCTGGGGCTGGCATGAGGGCAAAGCTGCTAATCAGTGACAGTCTGCAGGCGACTGCAAACCTGAGCCAAGCCAGGCTGTAAAGCGCAGTACGACACTGGCGTGATACAGGTAAACTGGTCTGATACAGATATACTGGCCTGATTCAGGTATACTGGCCCGACAGGTATACTGGCCTGATACAGGTGTACTGGCCTGATTCAGGTATACTGGCTCCATACAGGCGTACTGGCCCGATACAGATAAACTGGCCAGATACAGGTATACTGCTCTGATACAGGTATACTGGCCTGGTACAGGTAAACTGGCCTGATACAGGAATACTGGCTACTGCCTCAATACAGGTACAGAACAGAAGCAAGATTTTAGATCAGAAGCATGATTTGGGGGAGCCCAGCCTCCCCATTCCCCCCCAACCCCCCCCCCCCCCGCCCCGACTTGAAGACCCCCCCCCCCCCCAGTGAACTGGCCATGCCCCCTCCATCCCAGCCCACTCTTGGGGAGGGATTAATGCCCCCCCCCTACTCCACAGATGTCACACCGATTCTGGCCCCAAGCGCTTTTCCTCTAATGAAGTGGCAGCCAGACTGACACACACTAATCAGGGGTGTGCCTCCACCCCCCAACCCACTGCACGCAATGGCTAATTACCACCCCGTGGGGCAATACAATGGAGATGGTACTGTGGCACGATACTTGATTTTTAAGCAAAAATACAACACCCCCCTGTGTCTAACCCTCCCAATCCCAATCCCTGTCTGTGCCTCTAATGCAGTCACCCTGAATGATCCGTGTGGCTCACAGAGAAAAGCAGGACAATGCCCCCATCCCCCCCCCCCCTCCCCCCGGCCCACCCCATTCTGGGGCTCCAACCCTTGTACAGCCGGGAAGTACGCACATCTCACCATCAATCCACCAATCGCTCATTTGGGGCCTTTTTTACGTGCAGCACCTCAGAGCGATCTGAGGTCAGTTTTTGTACTTTTAGCTCACAATGGATAGGGCTACTATATGAGCAAGGCCCTGATCCTAGATCAGTACTGAATACAGGCCCAAATCCAGGATCGGGTTTGCCTTCTAGCTCATAAATAATAGGACCGATCTCCTGTTTCCTCTCTCTTGAATCAGTTCAATTATATTTGTTTTATTGGCATGACATATTGTAAAATTGTGTCTCTCTTTCTCTCACACACAGAGAAAGAGAGACACAAAACATTCACAAAACTTTTCTTAAATCAAACCTTTTGTCCTTAAAAATTACCCTATAAAAAACCAATATGGGATTCATGACACATGTGCAGACCTTTGTTTTTGTTCATATCCCAGCTGAATTAAATAATGAATGCTGACTGTTTGTAAATGCACAATCCTGTTCTTGTTCTCTCGCTCTCTCTCTCTGTCTCTCTTTCTCTCTCTCTGGTAAAGCCATGCCAGTCTTACCATGAAGGGCAGGAAGAAGAGGAAGTCCCAGTCTTCCTGTTTTCACCAACCGACTGGAACGGGAAGTGGAGCATGTTAAAGGAGGGGTTACCCACAATGCCCCTGAAGCAATACAATGGCTGTACCTGCCCCACTGAAAGTTCTACACACAGGTGAAAGAGTCAGATGGTGTATGTGGACTCCAGAAGAGTTTGGAGTTCAAAACAGTGGGCTCTGAAAATCTGGCTTCTAGGGGTGGTTTGTGTCCAGAAGGAGGGGTTATGTGGTGGCAGTGTAGTATCATGGTTAGAACAGTGGGTCTCCAATGTAACTCCACTGTTGTAGATTTGATTTGGAACAATGCTGCTGCACCCTTGAGCAATGCAGGCCTACTTGACCTCAATTGCTTCAGTAAATATCCAGTTGTATAACTGTATGGTGTGTAAAGATATAAGCTGTGTAAGTTGCTCTGGATAAGAACACTCAACTGTCTAAACCAAATTGATGCCCTCTGATGGAATAGTGCTCATCTTCTTCTTCTCTATGAGCGATGCATTTGCTACACCCAGTTTAATTGTAGTTTAAAAAAAAATAATTTACATGGCTGATATTGTGTTTCAGTAATAAAGGCTAAAGTATCCAAAGAAAAATCAATGCTGACTCGGTTCAGACAACTGTAGCCTACATTTAATGAAATTTCACATTTCATGGAGAACATCTGATCCCAACAAGACTCCTTTAAACTGCCAGTTTACCGTTACTGTAAAGTAAATTAAAATTGCAGTAATCCCACAGGTATAGTAGAACGCACAAAATATATATGTAAAAGTACGTAGACCCATGTGTGAAAATATAGTAAACGTTTTAGAAAGAAAACCTCTAACATCTGTGAACATATTAGAAAGACTTGGAATATTATAAATGTATATTGGTGTTCAGAATGTCCCACAGGTAGTGTGTGTGTGAGAACACCTGTGGCTATTCCAAGCCTTGTCTTGTTTTGGAGGGTTATGATTTGTACCTGCTGGTTTTGTGAATAAATGTGCTCTCCACATTCACAGATTAAATCAAGACCCAAAAGTGCCTGTCCTTCTTCCTTTCTGTGAGTGTACAAATGACGTTACTCAACTTGCTAGTTACCAGACTAATGGGCTGGCAAGTTGCCAGGGGCACAAGTCAGCACTGATACTGCAGTGAGCGCGCTGTGTTCAGCTGGTCAGACAGTATTTCCCGCCATTCGAGAGCAGCGCGCGACAGTGGGAGGGAGAGGGAGAGGGGAGGGGCCATGGGTGCTCAGGATTGCAGCGCCACACGGGAGAGAGGGAGGTTTCCCGCCAAAAGGCTGATTTGCAAATCAGCATAGTGGGCGGGGCCAACTGGCACTCTCTCCCTGGTTAACTCCTTCATGGCCATGTTGCATATGTTGCAACTCAAGCGAGTCTTTTCGCACAATTCCTCCGTTATCTGTAATCATGATACTGGTTACCAGTCCACGAAGCAACTGCAGGCTTTAATTGTTGCATTCATTGTTCAAATAAAATAGCTGTAAAGCATTCATTCAATCCCACAGACCAGTGAAGTCTATATTGCAGATTTCACGTTAGAAGGAGATCCTGTAGCCTATTTCGTGTTTTAGACGAAGGAGAAAGGCTGGTCCGTGATGGTTTCCTTGGCAACAGTTCCTTTACATAAAGTGCCGGAATGTTTTGCGCTAACAATATGAACAAAGTGTTAATGCTGGGTTCTGTTAATACGTTTCACGAACACTAGGTGCAGTAAAGTAAAAAAAAACAAAACAAAAAAAAAAAAAAAACAATTATAGTCACGTATGGGTAGTTTATTGTGTAGCCTATAAAAGTGCCACAAAACATGTCATGGACCCTAATACATAGTATTTTTAAAGAGTAATGCACCTATAGCTATGTTTACACTTTCATTTCACTTTTAATTAGAAACGATATGTATGCTACAGAGTTAGTGTTTCTATATATAATGTAAATATAACTATTCTAGATTTGTAATCAAACAATTTGGGGTGGCACGGTGGTGCAGTGGGTAGCACAGTTCCAGGGTTGAATCTCATCTTGGGCCTTTCTGTGTGGAGTTTGCATGTTCTCCCTGTCCGCGTAGGTTGCCTCCGGGTACTCCGGTTCCTTCCCGCAGTCAAAAGACATACAGGTAGGCTAACTGGAGACTAAATTTCCCATATACATGAGTACGGTGAGTGTGCCCTGCGATAGATTGGCAGGCTGTCCAGGGTGTATTCCTGCCTCCCGTCCAATGCACGCTGGGGTAGGCTCCAGCACCCCCTGTGACCCTGAACAGGAAAAGCAATTCATATGTGGTTAAAGAGTAGATTCTGAGCTTTGAAAGGTATTCCCATACATGTACATACCATTATACGGACTCAGAAACACCTTTCATCCGCCCATAACCTGCTAGCTGGTGAACACGGCCCTACGACGGACGTTTATTTATACACACTGTACGATTAAAAATTAGGCTACTCATGACAAGCATGCGATGGACTGAAAATGCATTTCAGTGGCAGATTCAAGCATGTAGTGCAGATTTGAACATGCGAGTACAGACCGAATGCTCATGACATGAGCAAAAGTATCACTTCCCAGACCCTCTTCCCATGACTTACTAAAGCAACTGACCGAAACGATAAAGTTATCTCTGTCAGAACTGACCATATACTGTATAGAAATAGGAACTGACAGCAGTGTCATTACGTTATCTTGGCTACTGTTTGTTTAGCCTACTGTTCTGTGTCAAACGGGGTTGCGGTCACGTTTCAAGTTTTAAGGGGTGCCATGGCAACGTGACTGCATTGCAAGCGTTTTAGAGGCGCGTTTTGTTGTGGAGATAGTTAGAAGTGAAGTTAGATCGCGGGTTATCTCAGCGCGCACTTTCTGCATCCCTCGAGCTAAATAATTTATTGTGCGTCTGAAAAGTCTACAAAGGTGCAGGGACATGGTGTACGGTTATTCAGTGTTATTAGTCGAACTGACGATAAACTGCGCGTTAAAACGGTCAAATTTCAAGATCATTTAATGTGCACAGTAGCATATTGTTAAAGCGTGTCGAACCAACCCTAACCCAACACAAGCCCGGATATAGACTGAATATAGACGTCTGAGGTGTGGTAAGCTAGGTTGACAGACGTTTTGATATAAACGGACTCGGTTAGCTCAGTTTTGCCATAATTTAGCTCAGGTTTTAACCAGATATAGTTGATATATATGACAGATATATATGACTGTGTTCTAGCCGGGTAGAATCCCGTCTATATTCTGGCTTGTGCTCACTGGACTGTATCACTCACTACCTTGTTTTTTTTAATTTTTATTCTTATTTTTTTTTACAGCCTATTAAGTTCTGTCCTTTGATATGTGAATATGTACATCGATAATATCCGGTAACATATAAACGATATAAACTCATGTTAGTAATTTTCAAAACTGTGTAATTTGGGATACTCTAGTTGAGAATGACTTCTAATCAGTGAGTCTTAAAGTGGGGAGTTGGTTAAATATTTTATCCATTGCTGCCCTCTACCGTTGAAAAACGAATGCCTAGAGAAGCAGTATGGAGCTGTTCAAAACAGTTCTGTGGTTAGAACCGCGCTGTATTGGATAATGGCAGGAGAAGCAGTGTTGTGCAGTGGTTTTTAGTTTTTAGTTGGCTACTGGCGAAAAATGACACTGAACCAGGCAGGCGGTTCTTTGTTTCCCCTTTCACATTCAAGCAGTTCTTTTAAGGGCGCCTTGTTCCCGTGATTTTTGTTTCCACAGAAACGGACAGTTTCCATGGCGATGACCGTTACGCGATATATATTGCATTACATGGTTTATTTACTTAGCGGACAGCAGTGATGTAGGCCAATGTTAAAGGTAGGTAAGCTAGGAACTGTCAACCTTATGAAAATTGAGCCAAAAAAGAAAATGATGAAATTGTGTATTATGGTTCATTCACCTCAGTCTTATCCATAGCCTCTTACTTACAAGGATTGCAATTTATATTTTTTTCTTATCTGCTTAGACGGTCACATTTACAAAATAGATACAGGTTATGTACCCCACTCGAAGGTTGACTACAAGGACAGAGCCTACTACAGAATTAAACACATTTAAGTCAAGCTCTGTAATATTCTTCTGATCTAGTATTAGTTACTGTACTTGACAAATCAGCTGGACAAGCTGACATCGTGAAAAGCAGAATCATTCACATTCTGGAGTGAAGGAACACCAGGTGCACTAGAGTGCCCCCAGGGGGCGCTCTGTTCCATTTGAAAGCCTAGGAAAATGAGTGACTTGCCGCTGCAAGAGGCTCGCAGATAGTGTGTGTAGGCTACCCTGTTGCAGTGTGGAGTTCAGGGTTGGGGCGGGGTGGGGCATAATGCCACGGAAACAGAAATTAAATTGCACTTGAATCATGTCTTCCTTTTCATTTCAAAAAGCAATCGCTAAATGATTCACACATTGAATGCTGTTTAGTCAGAACTGAGGAACGCAATTAAATGCCACTCTGGTCTAACCTGAGAGGGGGAGCTGTTCTTCACTTGTGGTGCTGAAAGGCACTTCCACTTTATTAGATATTTTACAGGAGTAAATGTTTTTGCATTTTTATTATACACAGAGGTCTTTTTAGCATATAAACTATGTAATATGAGATCAAGAATATGTTAAGATGCAGCCTGACTTGGATCACAGTAGAACAGGTGTTGTTTTTTCTACTGTTGCCTCTAGTTAATGTCAAATCAAATAAGTTTTATTTGTGTAGTGCTTTTTACAGAAAATGGTCACAAAGACACTTTACAGAGTAGCAGAATAAAATGCAAAAACCAGGCCTGAACCACCAATGAGGTAAAGAAAAACAAAAAACAAACAAACAAACAAAAAAATAAGAACTCCCCAGTGGCAAAAAAAAAAAAAACGGTGGTGAGAAAAAACTCCCCAATCTCCCTAATGACATGCATATGTAATTTCCTTAATGATATGCATATGTAATCTTAATATCACATATATGTAATCTCCTTAATAGCATGCATATATAATCTTCTTAATAACATGGACATGTAATCTCCTTAATGACATGCATATGTATCTACTTAATACCATATATATGTAATCTCCTTAACATCCACAGGCCTTATAAAATGGCAGTCAAGGCAGTACTGTACATCCTAATAGTAAAGGTGCACACTGACCCTCCAGGACCGGAATTGCCCATCCCTTCTCTAATGCTGGGGGAGTGCATTCCCCTGCATTCTTCTGCTTCCTGTTTTTCCACAACCACTTCCTGTCTTCAGCCACACCTTCTCAGTGCCTTGAGCTCACGCGTTTGGCCCTTGTTACTGAAAATTCGGATGCTAATGACCGCCTTTCAATGGGACAAATTTTTACGTTAATTTGAAAAGCAGGAAAGATCCGCCATCAGCCTCAGAACACTCGTCCCCAAGCTCTCAGCTGACCTGCGAGGACCCGGTGCGTGGATAACCAAAAACTCCTCCCAACAAAAATAAACCCCACCTACCAAAAATACACTCTTCCCAACAAACAATACACCCCATCTACCAAAAATACACTCTTTCCAACAAAAAATACAACCCATCTACCAAAAATACACTCTTCCCAACAAAAAATACACCCTATCTACGAAAAATACACCCCACCTACCAAAAATACACTCCTCCCAACAAAAATACACCCCACCTACCAAAAATACACTCCTCCCAACAAAAATACATCCCATCTACCAAAAATACCCTCAATCTACCAAAAATACACTCTTCCCAACAAAAAATACACCCCATCTACCAAAAATACACCCCATCTACAAAAAATACACCCAATCTACCAAAAATACACTCCTCCCAACAAAATAAGCCCCTCCTAACAGGGATCAGGGGTCCAGTCATACAAGGCAGGCAAAGGTGAGCATTCCAGAAAGATCCACAGACTGCAGGCACAGAAATATGCATTTATAAATTTAAAATTTCTGAAAAGTGAAGCAGTTATGCAGCGTCACACCCTGCGGTGACAGCTGTTCGACGCAGAGGCATCGACTCTAATCACTTTGTCGCATGCAACCCCACAGTTCCCATCAGCCCACTTCCTGTACGTCCCTGAGAGACCATTAGTATGTCTATCTTTCTTCTCAGGACTGTGTGTGTATGTGTGCATGTGTTAGTGAGTGCATGTATGTGTGTGTGCACGTACGTGTGTGTGAGTGCATGTATGTGTGTGTGCATATGTGAGTGAGTGTGCGTGTGTGTGTTTGAGTGTGTGTGTGTATGTGTGTGCGTGTGTGTGTGTGAGTGAGTGCATGTGTGTGTGTGTGTGTGTGTGAGTGAGTGCATGTGTGTATGCGTGTGTGTGTGCATATGTGTGTGTGTGTGTGTGTGTGAGTGAGTGCATTTGAGTGCATGTGTGTGCGTGTGAGTGAGTGCATGTATGTGTGTGTGTGTGTGCCCATGTGGGACGAGGGAGTGTCTGTGATCCGGATGCAGTTTTCTCCATTACATATGCCTATTCTCCCCCAGCAGTGCAAGGGACTATGAGAAACGATGACTGATGACAACCATGGCCACAGATTAACCGAGAAGAACAGCAAGATGGAGGTGTGTGTGTGTGTGTGGGGGGGGGGGGGGGGGGGGGGGTGAACGTGGTACTTGGCTCTTTGGAACAGAAGAGGCAGCATCAGGGAAAAGGCGAGATGCTGAGTGGATTATAATCGGGAATCCTCCACGGGAACTGTGGTCTCAGGGACCAGTCCTGAGTCCCATTCAGCATTGCCTCCCATCAGGGGAGACAGCCATAATCACAGTTTCTCTCCAAGACAGCGTCTTTTTCCTCTTTCGAGGATTTGGCGGCTGCTCTGTTAGGGTTTGCGGTCCTTTCAAGGACTCCAATGTGCTTTAGAGCAAATGGGACCAGCAGTATGACTCACCTCCTCTGTTGACCAAGCCCAACCCCCCCCAAAATATAATTCACGGCAGCCATTTTGTGCCAGAACTCTCACCACACACTAGCCAGGGTGGTGAGGGAGGGATCTGAGCAGCAAATTAACCTGTCTCAGAGACGGTACGGTCCATACACTCCCATAAGTGTGCTTTACAGATATGGACTTAATCACTAAAAGCCCACAACACAAGCTAGATGCAAGTGTTACAAGCTCTGCTGCAACTACTGGCACAGTCAATATCCTCATACTTAGTTTCAAAACATATTCCACATGTAGGCTGCTTAATGCAGTTTTCTTTGGACTCAAATATCTGGACGGTTTTCTCTCTCTCTTTCTCTCTCTTTCTCTCTCTCTCTCATACATTTGTTGTTCTCAGAAAGCCAGATGTCTCTTGGAAAATATATTTTTCCTCGTGACATGAAAGCACCTGGGATGCTGAAATATTCTGCTGACGGTACAGTCTGTGGCATGAAGGTTTTCCGCGCGCGCGCTATTAGTCCAACCGGTTTCACTGATCGACGAGCAGCTAAAATTACGTCTAGAGATGTTATTTGAGGCCAAGCTATAAGTTTGTGCAAAATATCTTGTCGACGTTTAATACAAATGCGTGCGCTTTATATATGTTTATATATATCTACATCGTCCAAGGTTTGCTGAAGGGTAAAAACTGACGACTGTCTATTTGTCGGTCGGCAATCCGACATCACACACAATGAGCAAAACATAATTTGATGTTCAGCGCTTGGAGTTTGCTATTTGACTGACACCGACGGTTGTCCAACCAAAATGAGAAAAACCGGACAGATTTAACTATTACCGATCAGCAGCCGCCGGAGGCGGAGCTTACACTAATCGCTTTGACTGGGAGACATAAGCGGTCCATTCATTCTTAGGAATCGGGGAGACAAGGTGAATGTATGACGCGAGTCTTTCCGAGTACAGGTGGTGAAAGAGCGTCAGAATAACACTCAAAGAAAAAAGTACAATAATAATCTTGTATCAGAGATAGCAAGACACAAGGAGTGGGTATTTTCCCGGGAATTCTTGGGTGAGTGGCATACTTCTTTTTTTTTTTTAGAAAATGTAAATTTTGATGCTCATTAACGAAGAAGTGAAACCATAAAGCCACAAGATATATTGGTATGGTGTTTAATTATTAAATTGAGACAAATGTAGCCATATGTGTATGTACCTGTGTGTGTGTGTGTGTGTGTGTGTGTGTGCAGCATTTCATATGAACAATGACAAATAGCATTAAGGTTAACCGAAGTGGAAGACTATGCTGAATTCATGCTGGGAGTATTCTGTACTTATGCATGTTTTCTGCAGCCCATGTGTGGGTATGTGGTATTTGTGCGTGTGTGTGAGTATGTGTGTGTGTGTGCGTGTGTGCGTGCATGCATGCATGTGTGTGTGTGTGTGTGTGTGTGTGTGTGTGCACCTCTAAAACTGATCAAATGCAGCCAGCACTAGTGAACAGATTTTTAATTTATAACAAAAGCCAAATACAGGGAAATTCTATTTTTAAATCACAGGTAGTTTTGTACCGACAGGTAACAGTGGTACAATTGCCACCAGCAACACCAAAGAGATGCAGTTATACAGAGAGAGGTGCAGTTACAGAGAGAGATGTGTAGTTATAGAGAGAGATGAAGTTATAAAGAGAGATGTGTAGTTATAGAGAGAGATGTGCAGTTATAAAGAGAGATGTGTAGTTATAGAGAGAGATGTGCAGTTATAAAGAGAGATGTGTAGTTATAAAGAGAGATGTGTAGTTATAGAGAGAGATGTGCAGTTATAAAGAGAGATGTGTTGTTATAGAGAAATGTGCAGTTATAAAGAGAGATGTGTTGTTATAGAGAGATGTGCAGTTATAAAGAGAGATGTGCAGTTATAAAGAGAGATGTGTTGTTATAGAGAGATGTGCAGTTATAAAGAGAGATGTGCAGTTATAAAGAGAGATGTGTAGTTATAGAGAGAGATGAAGTTATAAAGAGAGATGTGTAGTTATAGAGAGAGATGTGCAGTTATAAAGAGAGATGTGTTGTTATAGAGAGATGTGCAGTTATAAAGAGAGATGTGCAGTTATAAAGAGAGATGTGTAGTTATAGAGAGATGTGCAGTTATAAAGAGAGATGTGCAGTTATAAAGAGAGATGTGTAGTTATAGAGAGATGTGCAGTTATAAAGAGAGATGTGTAGTTATAGAGAGATGTGCAGTTATAAAGAGAGATGTGCAGTTATAAAGAGAGATGTGTTGTTATAGAGAAATGTGCAGTTTGACAGGCAGATGCCAGTAGCCATGGCCTGCTAGGAAATGAGCTTAACAGTCTAACACTTTTTAAAAAATGTTTCAAAAACGTGGATTTGGCGTTAAATGAAAGGTATGGAACGATTGTTCAAAGCGGTTTCTATGTCTGTGTCTGTAGCTGTGTGGGTCATAGTTTCTCAGGGTCACTCCTCCGTATTGGTTTCTTTTGGAGAAATGTTCTTCCTGTATACGTGCCTGAAGCTCGTCATGACTCTCTCACACACTGAGATACTTAAAGGTAAATTATACGAACACATCAAAAGGAGTTTAAAAAAACAGAACTGCTGGTCCACATTCATGCAGTGCCCTTTTAAAAATGATGGGCTGTTTGAATTATGGAGGCTTATTTTCACATTTCCATAGTCTGTTTGATGTTATTGATCATGGTTATGGCATGCTGAGAGATCACTTTGTTGTTGAAGAATAGTGTGCGTGTGTGTGTTTGTGTGTGCATGTGTGTGTGTTTGTATGAGTGTACAAGTGTGTGTGTGTGTGTGTGTGTGCTTGTGTGTGAGTGTGGTGTGTGTGGTGTATTTGTGTGTCTGTGTGTATGTGTGTGTAACTGTGGTGTGCGAATTTAATGGGTGTGTGTATCAGTGTGTGTGTGTGTGTGTGTGTGTGTGTGTGTGTGTAAGAATGCATAATGAGGAGAACAGTCCTTCTAGTGCATCTAGAACATAGGAACAGGAGCATATCTAATAAGAATTAAACTGAGGTGAGTTCCCACTCATGCACTTTGTGTGGAAAAGTGCTATATAAATGCAATCATTCATTCATTCATTCATTCATTCATTCATTCATTCAATCAATAAATCAATCATTCATTCATTCATTCAATCATTCAACCAATTTATGCTTGCTCTTCAGTGTAGAGAGCATCCAGAACTGAATCAAGCCAGGACCTGATCACCCAGGGGGTCTGTACTTCTGCCACATGACCTGGCTGTCCCAGACACTGACAGCCTCTCTGTGTGAAAGAACACATCCTGATACCTGCAAAGAATTTACCATAAGCTGATTCCCGTCGTCCTTGTTCTGCACGCGCACAGAGCTCAACCTGAAAACTCTTCCGTAGTTCACTTGGTCACTCCCAGAGCTGGTAATCAAATCCCCGTCAGCCTCATTTCGCTAAAGCTAACTTTTTAAAATCAAAATGCTTTGAGAGAGACTGAGTAGTTAAAGCCTTTCTGCGGCATTTGGTTTGCTGGAGAAGCAGATTGGTCTAGGCTGCGCCGGCTGGTGGAGGGAGCACACGCACCTGGGTTGCGTTAACTGATCAGCCCAGGTGCGTAGGGGTATGTTGCCTTCCACAGTTCGAGGCCGAGACTGGGAGCTCACACCGAAAGCGCGTTTTGATTTGAGTTTTGTTTAGTTTCAGTTTTTTTTCACTTAACATGACACTGACAGCGAACTGCTGCTGAAGAGTAAGAGGAGCTGGTCCGGTGGAAAGCGGGCCAGCTACGAGCGGGGAACTGAAATAGCTGTCACTCTGTTTTACTTTCTTTCGTTTTTGTTATTTTAATTTGTTGTTTTGGTTCATTGTTTTCGCCTGGAAACCCTTGAGGGGGGAAGGGTGAAGGTGTCCGTTTATTTAATTTTGTGTTTGTGTGGGTGCACTCTCT